>NW_019385114.1:66079-71126 GCF_000671375.1 Centruroides sculpturatus | reverse complement strand
AAATTTCTGATGTTCTTTTTTATACAAAAATATTCTTTTATAAGAATGGATTCGAATTTTGATTTTGCAAATGTTGTTTTTATGAATATTTTTAATTTTTTTCTTTTATATTTCGAATAATATAATAAGAAAAGTATTCACTTTTATAAAGGAAATCATAACGAAATAAAGTCCATGATATATTTGCATTAAACCAGTGGTTCCCAAACTTTTTTGATTATCGGCGCCTTTGCTAAATTCAGATTTTTCTCATGTACTTTTACAGTTTGCGAAATAACGAAATAGCCAATATCTTTTTGATTAGAGTTAGGACGTTAAGTAAAAACTAAATAAAACACGTATATAAGGTAACAAAAAATGTAATTGAACAAATTCAATTAATTATAATTAGTGGGATGGATGAGCCTGTTGATCATCATACATTTTCTCAAACCTTTAAATCAACCTGGACATAGCCACCCTCATTTCCTTCTCCACATTGATTTTCGTGAAATGCTTAGATTTTTTCTTATTTGTGCGAAGCGACAAACTCAGCTTCGCATAAATAAGAATTCGCAAATAAAATTAAGATTCTCTGAACTGTACCACTCAGAAGGGATATTCATCTTTTACTGATATCCAAATTTTAGTTAATTCCATGCTGCTAAATTGTTTTCAACGTAGTGTTACAAGACAACTCAATAATATTCTCTTCTGCAGCAGTAAATTCAGATGGAGCACTGGCATTAAATGGATCTTGAATCCATGAAAATTCATCGATATTATCATTTTGAAAATATTTCTCAAACCAGGTGATAAGCTGTGATAAATGTTCTTCAAAAATAGAGTTCATACCTCGAGAGAATTCAACTCCATTGGAAGTCAAACACTGTTGCAACAATGGGAAACATCCTTTCTTCCGTCTTCGTTTATTTTTGTTGTCCATAGTTTTAATTTTTTTTTCTTTTTTTATAAAAGCTGAAATCCTCTCAATCGACTTTAACAGGTGCATGTTGCTTCCCTGCAGGGAGAGATTCAGAGCATTCGGCTTTTCAAAAAATCACATAAGTATGCTAATTTTATCAAAAAATTTTCAGTCACAAAATTTTCGGGATAACTGTGATCTTTCTCTTTGAGAAGAATATAAATTTACTGTCGCAGTTCAAACGTACGAGACAAAACATTATCTCGAGAGAGCCATTGCTCTCTCGTGGTAATGTTTTATATTTTCTCGAAGTGCTGTAGTAAAATAAAGATGTGTGCTCAGATCTCTTATCCTCACACAGTTTTTTGAAAAATCTTGCCTTCAACGGTTGAGCTTTTATAAAGTTTGTTACATTTACTATATATTCTAAGGCCTGGATCAATGTAGCACTCAGATATTTTGATGAGAGTGCATCTCTGTAAATAACACAATGGGTCCACAGTGCATCAGGGTCTATGCTTCAAAAAAGTGCTTGCAATTCTCCATAACATCCATATATAGCACGAGCACCATCAGTACAGATACCAATGCATTTGGTCCACTCCAAATTATTTTCGGATATAAAAATATCAAGGATCTCGAACAAGTCGTGAGCCTTAGCACCAGCAGTGACACTTTCACAAAAGAGAAAGTCTTCTACAAGGTTATTACTATCTATAAACTGTACACAGCTAATCAAGGGAGCATCATTATTATTATCTGTGTCCTCATCCAGCTGCAACCCAATTTCTTTCCTTCTATTTTATCAATAACTGAACATTGGAGGTCATTTGCTATGTGCTGTATTCTGCGACTGATAGTCTTATTGGACAAAGGCACTTTTGAAAGCTGCTACCTAGCAGACACACCGATCATAATGTTCACCATATCTACAGCAGCGGTAGAATGAGTTTTTCTGCGATGGTATGAGGCTTTTTACATTTTGCAATTCTATGTGTCACCTTTATTACTGAGTTAATGATTTACATCAGGTCTGCTAGATGTCGCATCTTATCACATTGAATTGCAAGTGGAAGTAAAATTATAAAAATTTTATAATATTTCGCGACGCCTCTGTGAGGAAGCCGCGGCTCGCTAGGACGCAGCAGAGCACACTTTAGGAACCGCTACATTAGACAAAGCATTTTCTTTCACTTTTATCAGCTATGCGTTTTTATATAATGTCTGTTTTGGTTTATTCTCCGTTATAATAATAACAATTTCGCAGAATAACAAAAAAACTTTCTCAGAAACCACCGGGGATGCAAAAACAAAACAAATAGACTACTCATAGATTAAGCCAGACTATGAAACAGCAAATTGCAAACAGATTACAATAAAGCATTCGACAGTTATTGCATACACCACATCTACACAAAATTCATCCAACGCTCATTACATTCGTAGAAAATACAATGCAACACTAAAGAACAACACTACACCTCAGATTCATACCTCAAAATAAACAAATACACAAAAGATGAAGCATTCTTCGCAAATACAAATAAAATCAGAGTGAACTTGATTTTGTCTGGTCTTCAACTCACTATCAAATAGATTAAACAACTCTAAATACAGTTAAAATATCAAACACATAACAACGACACAGTCATCAGGTAGAAAAACATTTTTTTCTGCCGCCACCAAGATACTGTAGTAGTTGTTAACTACAAGGGTCGCACTGTGAAAAATTTTATAAGTATAAATATAGCCTATATATATGTGTGTGTGTTTGTGTGTGTAATACCATTTGTGTATGTATATGGAGTGGTGGTGGTTACAATTAAACTGACGGAACTCATGGCGATGTAGAGAGAAATTGATCTCACAGCGAAAATTGATGGTTGAATAAATAAGAACATAGGGAAGAGAATTTACAAATCAAAAAATTTAGTTAGCTTTCATGCAACCAGGTGGCGATAGTGCGCTCAAATAAAGAAAATACTAACTTGAACAAACGTAGCCTTCATTTTACAAAACTACATTTTTAATGTGTACACCAGAGATGTCCAACCCGCGGCCCGAGGCAAGTTCCAATGTGGCCAAATAAACGTGTAAACAAAACCGACAAATTTTTTTATTATTTATTTATTTATTTATTTCAACGGCATAAACCTCAAAACAGTTTTACAAAGCCGTAAACCTTTATACATGTTTTACTTTTTAATAGAAAGGAAATATTTTCAAATATTTGAAATGTGTGAATGAAGACGGAATACTAAATAACGTTGGAGTCGTGACTCAAAGGATTATATCCCCAAATTCGGGGAAAGGAAAAAAAGACCAAAAAATAAAAAGAAGTGAGAAAGGTTGGAAAATTAAGGATAAATATTTGCATAACAGATCTATTTAACCTTTCTCACTTCTTTATTTTTTGACCTTTCTCTCCTTTCCCGAAATTTAGGTCTATAATCTTTTGAATACCAACTCTAGGTTTATTTAATATTCCTTCCAGCGTTGCAAGATTTGGCAACTTTGCGCTAACTTTGGTTACCCTTTTTTTAGTTTGGCGTAAAAAATATCATTTGGCGCTTTAGCTACATATTATTTATAAATATATTAGTTGAATAAAAATGCACTTTAAAATGGTGTTTCGTTGTTGTTTTATTAATTAATTAAAGACCCAAATAAAACAAATATTTGTTTTTTTCAAATAAATTTTTGTTTAACTCCTTTATAATAATTAAATTTATCCATTTCTAAATAGAAATTAAAAGCGTCTGTAGAAGTAATTTTTTAAATATCCTTTTTCGTGATAAAGTTTTAATACTTATTACTATAATCTAGACATGTAAATCCTTAAATATACAAGTATATTTAAATTATACTTGTATAATATACTTGTGGCCCAGAACTCCATGACTACTTCCAATGTGGCCCAGAGAAACAGAAAGGTTAGACATTCCTGGTGTACACCATTAGTATGCAAAATGTGTTGTAAACTTAAATGTATGGTCCACAGTTGCTCGAAGTACGTCTTCAGGAATGACAAGTAGATATACTAGGCTATACGGAAGCCTCTATACCGTACAAAACATTTTATTATGTCTAATTTAATTTAAATGTATTTCTACATTAGAAAGTTATCTTATTTATATTGATGCACTGTACTGTTCATACCATCCACTAATTTTAACTTCTATTAATTAATAACATTTATTCCTCTACATTAACTTTTCAATGCCGGGCGTGAAAACACCACACAGAAACTAGTACCATTAGTTACATACCCGCATTACATAATGTGTTATATTAAAACTCAATTTAAATCTTTATAAATTATAAAAATTTTACTTAGCAACTAATAATAAATATATTTTAGTATCTATCGTCTCTTCCTCAACCTTCCTGCCAGTATTTCCCAATAAATTCCTTATTCTCTTATCCTTATTTACATTAATTAACCATCCTTTATCTACATTTAACCCGGTATTATTATTTATCCGTTCTGCTTCTTCCAGTTTTACTATCTCAATATGTTCATAAAATTTTCTTTTTATTATATGTTTGTCATTTTTAATTAACCACTTTAACTGTTTCCTTCACTATTTCACACCCGGCACTGTTACAATGTTGGGCAACTGCTGAATTATACTGTGGCCGCCAGCGCCAGAGATCCTGAACACTGTCTGGCAACACTTGCCAACAAGAGTGGCTGGCAACGTAAAAAAAGAAAAGGCGCGAAAGTTCGTTGGATTTTGTCCGGGTGTTGCCCGAGGATGTCTGTGACAGTTCTAACCTTTTCTAATAAAGTTCTTTTTTGTTACTGTTCGTGTTTGCCTGCTTAATGTTAGATCTAAACATCAGTAGGATTGAATGACAAAGTGGTGACCCGAACGTGATCCGATTAATGAACTACCTGGACTTTCGACTGAATTGGATAGCGAACAACTCTGTGTCTATGATGGAACTTTTTTAACAGGATATGCAGGTATGATCAGTTTCTAAATCGTAAATTCGATAGGAAGACGGTGGGTAAATCTTACCGAAGACTAGGAGTACGTGACTCAGGCTAAGCTTTATCCAAGACTATCCCGCTTTCTTTGTAGCCGCATAGTTAAGCGCCCGGAATGGCGGAACAGAACGAGTTGGAAATCGGACGTG
>NW_019385114.1:9588-65958 GCF_000671375.1 Centruroides sculpturatus | reverse complement strand
TGTGGCCGCCAGCGCCAGAGATCCTGAACACTGTCTGGCAACACTTGCCAAGATCACGAACTCTGTCTGGCAACACTTGCCAACAAGAGTGGCTGGCAACGTCAAAAAAGAAAAGGCGCGAAAGTTCGTTGGATTTTGTCCGGGTGTTGCCCGAGGATGTCTGTGACAGTTCTAACCTTTTCTAATAAAGTTCTTTTTTGTTACTGTTCGTGTTTGCCTGCTTAATGTTAGATCTAAACATCAGTAGGATTGAATGACAAAATACAAATTAGTTTTAATTGGCCTTACATGTTCTCCTAACCTTCTTTCACTAAAACGTTCTCTTGGTTTCCCCAATATACTTTTTCTTATTTGAACAACTACAATAAAAACTATAGTCATTATTTTTCTCCCATATATTATTTTATAGATTATCAGCATAAAAACTAAATGATAATAACAAATAAAATCGTCATTAAATCCGACCCCACTCGAGATACGATACACACCACACAATCTCACCACCTCTCGACCTTTATCCAATGTTCCCTCTAATTTTTTTGTCGATGAGCGGAACATATACTTCTCTGAGCAAAAAAAAATTTACTGAGCAGATTCTGAGCAAAAAATTTTTCTGAGCATATATATATATGCTCGACCCTCCTTAAACCTTTATCACCATAATACCACAAATATTATGGTGATAAAGGTTTAAGGATTATGGTAAATGATTACATAAGTAGAAATGATACAAACACTGCACTCAACAAGCCACCAATAAAACTCAACTGCCTAACCTAAAGCCAGAGTCTCCTTTTATTTTATTCCTGAGAAAATTGAGAAGACGAACTTGCCTCGGTCTCCCCTATATATATAGGCCTAAATAAAATCTTATTTTTTTTTTCTAAAAAATTTAAAATAATTAATTATAAAGTAGAGATTAAAATTCATTTTAAAACATACTTTTATACGAAATATTATCTTTTGTCAATGATTTAATGTATTTAATCGAAATATACGCAGCAATTATCATGTTCCAGAGTGAGAAATAAGTAAACAATTCAAATAGATGTGCATGCTCGTCTGTGCGGCACATAAATTCTCGTGTGCGGCAACAATTTGAGCAGTGCGCGACCGCGCAGCCGCGCAGCTTAGAGGGAACATTGCCTTTAACCACTAAAATTCAATAGCATCAATTTCCCTAATAAACAAACCTCCCTGCAAAATTTCAGAAATTTTCGACAAAAAGCACAGGAGTTATTAAGCTTCAAACAGGGTGAACAAAATCGTGCCATCTCACACACAGTAATATTCATGCATACAGAAATTATTAATTTTATTTGCATTTCTCGACGTTTCAAGGTCTCCTGTATACAAAAATATAAAGTCTTGGAAAGGATTATTTTTTGACCGATCGCCATACTTTCTCTCCATTATATATAAAAGATCCGGGAAAGTAAAAGTATTAAAGAATGACTTTTAATTAAAGCAAAATGGTTTTAAATTTTACCGGTAAGACAGAAATTTTTGTTCGTTATATTTGAAGTCCTTTAAATCGGGATCTGTTAAATTTAGAGCTAACTATATCCGGTCAAATAAATCGCATAAAAATAATCACTTGATAGATTTTTCAACTGTGCATATGCAGTATAAAAGCAGGGTCTTAAAGCTGCCGTGAAAAGTCTTAAAAGGAGACTAATTATGAACATTGGATAGGAAAGTTTTATCAAATGAACAGCAGCAGATTTCCCATTAAACAAAATAATTCCTTATAATCAGATTAATTTGATTGTTAGGGATATTAATCGCTCATAAACTAAAAAGTTAAATTAATTAAAATTTGTAAACATTTTTTAATAGTTTTTAATCATTCAAATTAAATACTTGATCAGTAAGTTGAAGTTAATTAGGGCTTCTCTAACGGAATTCCGGCTGTTTTTTAACCCAGGAAATCCCGCAAATTTCTTAAATGTTCACTTTTTTGTGTGTGTGTTAAGGTTTGGGAAATTTTGCAAATAGAAAGTATAATTAACTCATAAACTGCCAGAATACATTTGTATTTATTAATTTTAAGTCCGCTTATTAGTTTTGTAATTTTTGCTTGTTATGGCATGTAACAGATTGTTAATAATCAATATGTAGCCTATTTGTGGCAAAACTGAAAATTCTTTACTTGTCGGAACCTGTAATATCTGGAATAATTGCGTCGATGCTGTCTTAATTTTTAACTACGCCCAGTAGCTTCAATAACTGCATTAAGCCAAGTAGTGTAAATTGGGCAAGGATATAAACGACTACGAAGTATGAAGTTTTTCTTTATAAACCTGATTATTGAAGCCAAACGAACTGCCGAATTATCGGGCTATAAGCTCGATGCCTCTATTAAAAAGCCGAGACAGACAAATCAAGAATACTAGACGGCAAAAGAAGTACTGCAACGCGTCTCGAAAACAAACTAGAAATTTTCCAGTCTATGAGTGAAAAAACACATAACATTCGTCTTCTCTTAAATGAATTAAAGACGATTCTACCCACATCAATTAAATCGAAAAGGGAGCAGGACTAAAATAAAAATCAAATTTAGTAATCGGAGTATTGACCATCTTTGCTTTTTAAAATCTTAATATTATTATTGTAAATTTTTATAATAGGTTTTATTTAAAACTAATTTAAAAATCTAACTTAGAAGTTTGATCTAAGTTCTTTTTTATTTCTTTAAATTTTCAACTCAATTTAAGGCATTTTTGTTGTAAGCAGTTTCCAACAAACTTTAATAAACTGTTTCTATTTGTGAAAATTTCTACGTAACTCAAAGATAATTTTTAATACATATTTTACACAACATTAATATTGTTATTTTGGAAGTTGCAGGACTTATTAAATTACTTAAAAAATGAAAAATAATTATATCATTCGATTTCGAGATTTATTTTATAGTTTAAAAATAATTAATTATATCCTGGAAAACAGATCAATTTTTTCTCGAAATCCCGGGACAAGCAAAGAACCGATAAATAAGAAACCCAGAGTTAAGTCAACGAAATAAAATAATAATCAACGATGCCTTTAGTATAATAAAGTGTCGCCATCTTTTAAATAATAATTGAACTATGCGACAAATTTTAAAGTGTTTTGCGTGTTCCGTGTTAAATATTAAACTGATACACCGATAATAACGATTTGAAAAATGTCATATGAATTTATATAGTTGTCTCTCCATATAATATTTAAAAAATGTGAATATACTTTTTTAAATGCTAAACTTTGTTTTCACTACCATTTCCACATTAAATCGAGTCACTTAATAGCAAATTGTGATTCTCTCAACAAATAATAATACTTAAAATACTAAAGCATTTTAATTAATCAGATTTAAAACATTTAAAAAGTTTTTATAAGCAATAAAAATCGTGCATCTTATCAAAACTACTTTATTCAATACTTTATTCTATACAAATTGGAGTTATATAAAATAATCAATAAATTTATTTTCAGAAGAGAAAACTTCAAATAGATATTTATAAAACTTCAAAGAAAATAAAATGAAATAATTCCAATAAATTTAAAAATAAGTAATTGACAATCATCAATATATTTTGTTTTATCTTCATTTTAACTAATGAATTTAAACATTATTAATTGTAAAAATAAATATTTTAATTACATTCCTTTAAGTATATATTACAATAATCTATCCCCACATAATGCATTTTTTCTCGGGATTCATATTACTGTTCTTAGGACAATCAAAAACTTTCGAAAATTCTGGGAAATTCATTAAAGGAATTAAAGTCCTGAAAAATATAATCATATATTTATATATACATATATATAAGTATTTCTAATCTGTAAATTACAATTTTTATAATATAGAAATAAATACATGTATAATATTTTACCTGTATCTACTCGGACTATGATAATCTTTTTCATAAAATATTCTTGCAAATTCCAGCTTCTCACAGTTTTTCTGTGTAATATAAAAAATGGGTATATTAGCTAATCACAATGAAAAGTTTTTATTGAAATGGTCTGTAAGAAAATGATTTAAAACGTTAAAAAGTTTCATTTGGTATAATTTGATAATAAAACAATCATATGTTGTGTTATATTCAAGTTAAGGATTAAGGCCATTTTTTACAATACTATTTTGTTAACCAATAAATAAAGTTGAGTTATCCATTTATTGTTTATTGGTAAATAAAACAGAATTTAAGCTGAGTCGCTAAATCTTCAACTTAAAGGCAACAGAACATATAATAAGATATAACCTGGTTCTATGTCTTTATATACACATACTCTTTCGTACTACCACAGGACAGTAAGATAAATGGATCAATTATTATAAAATGAATCAAGGTACTGTAAAATACCTGAGCAAATCCGATGAAAAACATTTGCTTATTTGTAAAATTAAGTCCTGGAAGCTTGGGTTCTTCGCCGTATTGTTGGAGATATTTTTCGTAAGCCTACAATATTAATTGTCAATTAGTAAAAGTAAAATCCGTTTTTAAACTAATATAAACGTCAGAATAATATTGTAAAACTGATAAAATGAGATTTTAATGATACTCTTTTAAGTAAATTTGTCAAAACTATTGTCGTTAAGTGAAAATATATATAGACTATAATAATTTCCTAGTGAGGTTTTCCCATTAGTGTTCTAGTTTTATTTCATCTGTATTTTGTTTTCAGTGGCTGCCATTAAAAGTTTCAAACCTGTTTATGACACTTTATTTACAGTTTACCATTAATTCTACGATAATTAAGGAAGCTTAAGTTTTCAGGATCTCAATTTAAAAGAAAAAATATATCAAACACTTACTCGAAAAGATTGAACGACGGCACTATTGTCTGATAAGTCATCTTTTATAGTTTTGTTACCGTTTAACTGAAAATATATAAAGTATATATTAACAATTTAAATTGTTTTATAGTTTAATTAATTACTTACGGTTATGTTTCCTTCTAGAATGAACTGAGAATATTGATTAATAAAACATTTTGTTCGCTTTTCGAATTCCTGCAAAAACTGTTCCGACCATTCAATTTCCTGTTTATTTTCTTCCACACTCGCTTTCTTTTGTAACCTATCTGAAATATATTAATCATCAATTAAGAATCAAATTAATTATGTCGTTTACGACTCTTGTTTCAATTTATATGTATTTTATTTAAATATCAAAGTTTTAACATTGTGACAAAAGACTCATGTATATATTATTTAAGTATGTTCCCTAAAGGTGTTAATCGAAAAAATGAATCATAATAGGTATTCGAGATTCTATTATATGTTTTAATTCCTGTTAATACCAGAGTGCCGTCACGGTAATATAAAATAAAAATATTGTATAAAATACTTCAAACTTATATTACAAACCCAAACTATCAAATCCATGAGAAATTTCATGGGCAATTATGTTGCCAATTCCTGCATAATTTAGATACCTGTCAACAAAGATTTCCAGATTATATACGTAATATATATCGTACTTTTTTAATAAAACTTTTTTACTTTTGTTGTTACAATTTATATACTTACTTTGGAGCTCCATGTGCATAATACGGAGGTTGCATTATTCCTAGTGGTATGACTAAATAGGCGAAAGAATAAATAATTTATTCATAGTAATAATAGAAATGGTGATTATCATACATTGAACTTTTATTCTTTATACATTCACTAAAAACATTTTAAAGCAAATTTCAGTTTTTACACTAAAGCCGCATCCTTTGTTACAACGGTATTTTACATTATATACAAGTATAATAAATATACCATAGTCAACTATATTGCATAGTAATTATCAATGTTGCTTTACTTGTACAGTACTTTATGGCAGGTTACATTAACATTCGTTTATCTTCTTTGACTTTACGAACGTAACCTTAACTTTCATTGCCTGATCAAGTTATGAGATACGCTTACAATCCGTTTGTATAACACACTACATAATAGTCAAAAAACTTATAAACATCTTACATACGTGTCAGTTATATTTAACAAGTTTATAAATAAAATAAAATAAAATGATAGAAGTATGAGGAAGTCACAGCAAGGTTCAAGAAAAGCAGCATTTCGATAACCACGGTTACATATATTTAAATATTTTCATTATATATGGGAAATAAATATATTTCTAACTTGTAATCATTATAAAAATTATTTTTCTTCAAATAATGAACTTTAATGCCACAGCGTATTAAAACCATCAAGATTCTGATAAAGACAAGACATTGATCTTGGTTCTATCAAATAATAATAGTTTCTTAATGTTTTTTTTTTTTAAACATTTTCTTCGTTTATTTCAATGAACATAACAGATGCCTAGAGATTCACTCGTGCACCGTGTAGTGGCTGTGTATGGTGCAAGCGTTCCGCGTCAAACGCTCATAAGTGAATTTTCAAAAAATATTTTAGATAAAAACGTGTTCATTTTTATTGCAAAACCATAATATGCAATAAAAACAATCTTGTGTGCCATTTAAGAAAGCGACTGTAGCGCCATCTGTGATGACATCGTTAGTGTTATTATCTTGTGTCCCCTAAATGCAGAACATTTTCGGTCTAAAACAGCGGTTCCCAACCTTTTTTGGCAGCCCATTTTCCTAAGTTTTATTTCGCGTGTTCGCCAAACAGTGGCGCCTTGGTCAATTAATTATACAGCGCTGAATAATTACATGTAAAAGAAGTTTGTTTTGTTTTTTTTTAATCGAAAAGCGTTAGAGGAAGAGCATAGATAAATATGATTAAAAATATATAATTATTTGTTTATTTAAAACTAAGCATCGAGTGCTGTGACATCGCCAAAGGTCTCGACGCAGAATCCGAATATTCTTACAGTAATTACATCCGCCATTATTAATTTTTTCGTGTAACCCCGGTTGGGAAACTCTGGTCTAGAACATCTATTTTTTCTTACAATGCGTAATGTTCGAGATATTTTGATTGACTAAATAAAATGAAACAACCTGTATAGCTGATATGTCATGTTCTGTTATACTAATACTGTTCTATTATATTATATAAAGCAGCTACTTATATTTAGTATAAATGTTATTCCTGATTAAAATCAGATTCTTAAACGTGTTCTATCCGATAGACCTATTTGAACAGAATATGTTTAGGCTGTCCGATAGTTGTTTAACTAAACAGAGAACGTGGAAACACCCGATATTCAGGCCACGTAAGGATTAGATTCAAATTTAGCAAACCAAAGAATACCCTGTTTCTTCCTCTACACAGTTGCTATCTTGACTGAGACTTGCAACTGAGACTTCGCAACAGTTTTTCCGGCCACACCTACAACAAACACTATGTGTAAAAAAAATTAAATTGAAGTGCCCTTCAATTTAGCATTTGTCTCGTGTATCTCTGTCGTGTTTCCTTATAACAGTGTTTTTCAACGTTGGGTCCGCGAAAAATTTCGTAGACTGGCAGGAAATTTTGTAATAACAAAGTAACTTGCAATTGTTTTAAATAAAGTTTATTATAAATCGTAATTTTATTAAAATGATTAGATAATACTCTAATTACTATATAATAATAATAATTAAAAAATTTATAAAATAACGAACAATTATTTATTGCGACATCGTCACAATACCAGACTGAAATTTTTAATCATATTTTTAATTTATTTAATTTAAAATGTATGCTCTCCACTTCAAATGAATAGTGGCTTGCCCCTGTACATCATGCTTTCCCTTAAGAATAGAGTCGAGCCTGTCATCTAGCTAATATCTTTCAAAGGAAAATGTTTAAATTGAAATAACGTGACTTCCTATTTGAATAGAAAGTTTCTATATAGTTTATCAGGGTCTCGTGTTTCTATCGTTTCCATATCTGGTCACGGCTTTCATCTATCTAACTCCGTTCTCGAGATTAAGGATAGACAGACAGTGGGAATTTTTTTCAAATTACATTCCAATTACATTTGTGCATGACATTTATTAAATTAGTGTCAGTCTCGTGATAAATTACCCACACCTTACATCCCTGATGTTACACTTAATAGGCGTTGCAGTATTGCGTCAGATCGCTTGTTGGTGACATGTAGCAAAAATTCTTATTTTATTACGACCGCGCGTGACTCGTAAGCGAGTGATGACGTGCGAAGGGTAGCAACACCATTGCAATGCACTGTAACCAGTGTCGTGTTATGGTCAGTTACGACAGTCGCGCGTGTCACCCGCGTCTAAGAAGTTTAAGTCTAAGAAAATTTATCTTTAGCTTTTTGCAGGTCCTCGAAATATTATTCCTATATTTGTCGGTCCGCAAGTGTGAAAAGATTTAAAAAAACACTGTTGATTTTACGTGTTGTACTATTTAATAATTAATATTAGGATCCAACACTATTAATCAGTTTTGATATTGCGTTTGTTTCAATAAATCTCCAGTGGCATAACTAGTTTTGAGATCCTCCTGTGAAATATTTTCGGGCCCAACTAAGCTAAGATTAACAAAAATCATTTTAAAAAAAAGACTAATGAAAAAGTTTAAAGTTATTGCATGAAGAAACTTACGCTGCTGCTTAACTTATTTTAAAACAAAAAACGTCTTAGAGATGTTTATTGGAATTGGAAACTCTATGATATGAGAACAACGCTATTTTATTGACAAATAGAAGCGTATTGGTCGATAAACTGTTATGACTTGATGGGTTTAAACTGATAAACTGCGTGTTTTTAACTCTGATTGTAACTAAAACACCCAATTTAAACAATGGTTCCGGAAAAGAGACAGGAAGAAGACAGAAGAAAGAGAGTGGAAATTGACATAAATCAGTTCATCCAAGATTCTGGAGCAGAAGAGTGAGGACAAAGGTTTCTGTTACTGTATTCCTACATAACGGTATCGAATTCGTTAGGAGTTAAGAAGAACCGTGAGAGATTGTTGAAACTTGAGTTAAAGGAAACTGTTTTTATTCTCGAAAAATAGTAACATATCATTGAAAATGGCAACCAGTGTTCTAGCCGTGTAGTCAAAAGAATGTTCTAGCCGTGTAGTCAGGTTGGTGGCACCCTCAGATGGTCAACATCCTGAGTTAAACTACCCACTGTAGACTTCTACTTCCTTCTTGTTTCTCCTAGGACAGGACGGTTCTCTCAGGCTTGAAGAAATGTTCATAATTTGTAAATGTAATTACATAATTAAAAGATTATAGGCCTACATAGCTGCAACTGTTAAAAAATTATATTTGATTGAACCTGTGACATTCGTGGAAAAGTCCACGTTTTATCTATCAGCGGACTTCTCTTGGAAACATTGTTATTTATTATTTTATTAAATTATACATCGATTTATGTAATAGTGTAAATTATTTAAAGTTTGCAAGTCAATAAATAATTTTAGAACAAACTATACTCGTGTAAAACCATCACAGACTATCTCTATTATGACAACTAATAAGTCAATTTTATTAAATATTATGATAATTAATACATTTAACTCTTAATTCATACAACAGTTTAAAATGTAAATTTTTGTCTAAACCAAATTATTCAAATTATATTGAATTGCTTAGTATTGTATCTAGATATAAAGGAAAGATACGTAATGATTTTTATAAAACGCAATGTTTATTATTAGCAATGAATACAGAAAGTATTTTATCTGTCCACCCAATCGAACAAATCGATAATTGTTTTTTAATATACCTGTGACAAATAAATTTGTATAAAAGTAAATTTATTTCATATAAACGTGGATTTTATTCTCTTATTGTCAGATAAATGTAGCTGTAATCACATCTTATTCAAGTTTTTATAGTAATAACGATTTGTTAAAATTATTAAATAAAAAATACTATACTTAATTTTAAAAAATACGACATACAAACAATAATAATAATGAATATCACCCTAAGTTAATTAATAATATCTGATAATATAATATAAAAATTTGGAGTTTATTAGGTATAATTTAACAAATACTTACTTAATTTTCCCTTAAAACTTTGTTGTTCAGAATAATATGCATTTACTTTAAATACTTGAAATCGCCCTCTGTGTAAAAATCAATTACCATCACTTTTGTCTATTTTTTTAAATATTTGCTAGTTGAATTAAATAAAGACTACTCACAAATGAGACCAAAGTTGAGATAAAGTTTCTTCAAAAAAAGTATCTATATAAATGTATTTATCCGCTTCTAAAATATTCTGTACATAATTATCTGTTACGTTGATCTACAAATAAGTAAAATTAAATTTAAAAAAGAATAACATGATTATATCTGATATAAATTATTAATATTTATACGATTTAATTCTTTTGTTTATTTTATTAAAAGTCCTACAGATTGATAACGTGTCAATAATAAGCGTAAAGTTTTCAGTTTTTTAATTGAAAAGATCTATATAATTTCAAAGATGTGAAAATTTTATTGTTAAATCAATATATAAATTGACATTTTTATAAAATAGTAACGTATTCTGTATTAATTGAATTGTATTAATAGAATTTAGGAGTAAAAGAGTGAGGAACTGACAGTCTGACTAGAAAGAACTACATGCGATAAGATCGCAATTGTACAGTAAATAATTATCTATTGCTTATTTTTTATATTTTAAAATAAATACAGTAGTTGCACTTTTTATATTCATATATATAATTTCCGTTTTTGTTCATGAATATGGGAAAGAGCATCTGTTCTAAGTTAGCAGTGTGTTATATATAGACCTATATATTTAATGTTTATTCAACTATAAGACTATTCTGTAAATCTGAAGAAATTCTTCAGATTTACAGAATAGTCTTATAGTTGAATAAATTTAATAAAATTAGATGTATTATTTTTTACGAATACATTTAATAAAATTAGATGTATTATTTTTGATGCTGAGATAGTTCGATATTATAAGCTAATAATCAAAATTTTTAGCATATAAGTTACTGTAACTGTTATATAAATATTTTCTGTAAGTAAGTAAGTTCAACTGTGGCAATAAAGATTAATCGATACGTAAGGTCAATTTTATAAGAAAAAATATAAATGCATTATAAATGAAATCATTCAAATGTCAAAATAAAACGCTTAAGCTAGAATTTTATTTGTATTTAATATACTTCTGGAAAGAAGTAAAAGTCTGATAAATGAATTCTACAAAAATAAATGCTTAAATTAAAAATTATATATAGGCCTATTGCGCATTCGTTTATTAAAATCATCAAATTATTTTTTAAGAATTATCAGATTTTACATATAATGCACGAGTTAAGAATATAGCGTAATAATCAATCAAATAATTTAATAACCAAAACTATTCGAAACTTTTTCACTCAATGAATAAAAAAGCTACGTTCGTAAGTCTTCTATCTGTTTTTATTTGATAGTAAATTTAATTCTAAAGTTAAATGCGTTTGATATGAAATAAAAAGTTTAAAATCGAAATTTTCTTTGCCGTTTTAATTATATTTAAAATATAAAGATATAATAGATGTTGTCTTACACAAGGGGCAATCATTTAATTCGTGATCAGGAACAAATATTTAACTTAAATGTCATCTTCGGAATCTTCCGGTCATTTCTGAAAATACTCTTGATTGAATCTCGTGGCTTTTATAAGGTAAGTTTTCGCTCCTGCCCAAGAAATAAATTATCACCCCTCGTGAATCACATAGCATTTTAGAAATCTCTATTTTAGATATGCGTTTTATTATTAATGGCATTTTATAAATATTTGAGGAGATTTTAAACGATTATATTTGGCAAACGATTCTTATTCTGTATGAAAGTTCAATATATAAATTAATCTACAATATTTATAATTTTTAAATTGAAATTTAAAACATTTTTAAAAATTTTAAATCCTAATAAAAGTTTTTATCTATTTAATTATATCATATCATTGAAAGATCACAAAAAATATTTTCGAATTATAAAGAAAAAGTTCTCAATACAAAAGTTGAATATGTTTGATATGATTTAAATCTAAGAATGCTGTAGAAAAAGAGGAAAAAACTCTGATAAAAGTTGTGTAGAAAGATCAAATTAAATATGAATAAACGAACACTGGAAGCATTTATTTGTTTTTATTATTTTGTTTTTCAAAATTTTGATCTTTATTTCCAATGGCAATATGGTTATATAGCTGATAATGATGCAAAACCTTCTTTGTAAAGTAGATAACTTATATGTAGAAAAATATCCACAATTTAATTTTTATGGAAAATAAATATTTAGTGAATTCTGAAAGTTAATGACGTACAAAATTTTCTAAGAAAAAATCGTTTTATGTCTTTTTCATTTAAAACACACTATGTTGGCTAATAACGTGTAATTTTATGTTATCTCTCTTTTTTACTAAATACCAAGACCATAAAATAAACTTTTTTATAAACTTTTCGGACTCTGCACATCCCTCTTCAGGCTAAAATTCTTCTAAAAAGTACAGAATTACGAATGAATAAGGTAAATTACAAATTATTAAGGAAAAAAATTATCACTGGCCTTTGTACAGTACAATGAAATAAATTTACAATTATTAAAACCATACGCAGGGATACATACCAGACATATTCAATTTTTCCATACATGAATTATTTATGTCCGGTATAGTTAATAATTGTAGTTGAAATAATAAAGTGTACTATATTGGTGAAGCTGGTAGATCTTCAGGTATTAGAGTTAAAGAGCACGAATCGGCCATCAGATTAAAGTGCGAATAATCTCCGTTGTTTATTCGTTGTAAAAGACATAATTGTACCATTGATAAAAAGAATGTAAAAATATTAGCTAAGAAAAAAGTAATTATTTACGAAAATTTAATGGACAAGCTATGAGCATGAAAAATCTTTGCATAAACGATTGAAAATTACCAGAATAAACGAAAATAAAGAAGCTTTTATTTGTTTTTCTCTACTTCTCGAATAAATTTTGCAGTCTTAAAATTTACTTAGTATTTGGAACTAATATAGCATTTTCTGTGTACAGTAGGCTATTTATAACTTTACGAAATTCAATTACTTTCGTAAATCTCAGAAAATTTATATTTTATCCATCGTTTCCTTAATAACATTGTTATAAAATACAAATATTTGACATAATGTTTATTAGACATTTCACAGAAATGAAATTAACCATATCTTAAAATTAATTTAGAGCATTAATTTAATTATATTGTCGCGACACATTCCATCACTTTTAGATTATCAACATAATTATTATATTTACGAACGGTTAGAAAAATATTTAATTTATTTGGTAAATTGGTGCCGTTTATCATTAAGAAATTCAGTTTGTCAAGAATTAATTTAACCTTTTTAAATGTAGTTAAGTCACGAATGAAGTTTAACATTCCAAACTGTGGATTGTTTAAACTACATCTATTTATTGTTGACTGTTCTGAATCATTGTTGTAGTTTTATTTTATAATTTTGAGTATTAAGTATATAGTATTAAAGTTGCTGATGACTTTAATTTGAAATGTAACAAGATAGTAATTTATTTGTTTAGAAATGATCAGTGTTTAAGATTTATATAATGGATTATAAAAACAAGCTCATTGCATAGAAATTCTGCATTAATAGACCTATAATGCTGCTCATTGCATGAAAATATAGCTTAATAAATAAACGTAGGATCAAAATAAAGATTAATTTAAGTAATTCCAGCTCTTAAATTACTAAATATACTAAAAAAGTTATATAAATCGAATTCAAGTACATATTTATAATGAAATCTTAGTTTACTGGACTATACGTTTAACAAGCATTATGTGCTTGGCAAACAAAACAGCCGATCTCGGCATATCGATAGTACAGTAGAAGCTCGAAAACTCGGCTCTCGATAACCCGGCACTCCGGATAACTCGGGCACATCCTGGCAGAGCAAAAAAATCCTTAGTTAATTAATTTTCATTATAGACAGCTTTATAAAAGTATAAAAGCTCTCATAAAGTATTTTTCTGAGGTCTGTCTTATCAGGTAAATTACTGTACACAGTGTATTCGTTAATTTTCATTTTCATGTAGTAAAGGCTCTATGCCTTCATGAAAGGACGTACTTTTCCTTTGTTTAAGGGTATTCGGGCAGTTTATTCTCTGTTATATTCTCAAGTAAACAATACATACAAGTACAGTACAGTATTTTCTGAGGAAACACTCGCACTTATTTTTTTTAACCCCATTCCCGATAACCCGGCATTTTCACAAACTCGGCCAACCTTCGGTCCACATTAGGCCGAGTTTCCGAGGTTCTACTGTACTGATAATTTAGAAGTCGTCCATTAATTACGTGCATAGTTTAAGGGAGAAGGGAGTTGCATCATTATTTGGGAGAGAAGGAGGGGAGACATTGTCTACCTGGACTTTTTAGTGATATTAGTGGCATACGAACTTGTTCTTATGTGATTACTTACTAGTCATGTGAATAAATTATCAATTTGAAGAACTTTTTTGTCATTTTTTCAATATTAAGTTGGTCTATGTATACGTAAGTAAAGGGTTTGCCAAAATAAAATCATTGTACACAACAGGGAGGGAGAGAGGGAGTCAAAAGTGGCTCAAAAACTGTACGGTCCTCAAAGTATTTTTACCTGGATTAAGTAGTCACTTCCTTCCTTATAATGCGTACAATTTCCTAACTAGTACTAAACGATATGACTTATAGAATTATGAATTTCAAACGTAATATCTAAATTAATTAACCATGTTTGTATTAAATAGAAATCCTTTGTGTGGAGCACAAATTAACATTACTAATACTATAATTAAATCCTTGCTATAAAACGAAATGACTACATAGGGATAACTGTATAAAGTTATAAATAACAATATCTGGAAATTATACCTTTCTGTAAACAGTTGTTTGTGTGGCTTAACAATAACTGTCTTGAATGTAATATTACTCATTTATTGCTTACTAGACTTTCTTTATTTTCCGATCGGAAAATAATTATTTGTACTATTAATAAAACAGTATCTTTAGTGATAGATTAATAGATTTTGATAGATTAATTCTTATTTTTTACTTTTTTAAGATTCTACATATAATATATCTACCGTTTTAACGAATACTTAGTATTATAAAAAGCTCCGTCTTCTCAAATTGAATCAAAACCAATTCACATTGAATAATTATTTAGTTATCTTTAATTCTGAGAAATTGAATGATATTTCTATTTCCTGAATCAATCTTAATTTACTCTATTTATACATTCATCTATCACATAGCTAAGAAAAAAGTAATTATTTACGAAAATTTANATACATTCATCTATCACAGAATTGAAATGGCGTGTGAAAGTAGTGAATTGATTTTAAAACATTTAAGTTTTTAATTGTTATTTTAAAAATTTTTATGCAAGATTTATATTGGTCTACAATTTTTTTTTCAAATTGCAGCCCAATTATAATATAGATAATATATTTATTTATTCATTTAAATTTACTAATATTAGTTTAGAAACAATACATTTTTAACTTACTTTAGAAAATATTTCTATTAACTTCGGTATAACAAACGAAGAATTAGCATATCCAATACGAAATTTTATGTTTCTTACCTAAAATAAACATGTAGAAATTTCATGTAAAACATTATGCAGTGCTATAAAACGGAAATAAAAATATTTAAAATTGGTAATAATAAATATTTTATGTTTATTTTTAAAATGAAACTAAACAATTAAGTGAAATTCGGCTAGGATTTTTACATTTAGTTTAATAAACTATTTATCTTTGATTCGTCAAATAAATAGTAGAATCTCTAGGCAAGTTTTGCTTAGACATTCTACTATTTGCAAGTTTCTCAATGCAAGTTTTATATATTAAACAGAATTAGATAACCCAACAAATAGGGTATAACATTATCTGCAGGGCTTATCACACCAAGGCCGACTGAAAGAAGGACCAGAACTTTTATAAAAAAGGTGGTCTTTAATAAAGGTGGTCTAAATTTGATATGTGATAATCACATATCAAATTTAGGTAAGTATGCATTTCGGGTCCAAGCACCCCTCATCAGCTTACAAACACATGGTAAAAACGTAACAATTACAAAGCCAATAACCTGTCAATACACCGGGATATCCCACGTATGCAGTACACTGCATTTACAATTTCTCAATGTAACACGTACACTAAACTAAATTATCTAGTATAAATCAGAATACTATGATATGTGGTATAACATATTCACTCCACCAGTAAATGTCTTAGTTTCTCCTACATTTTCCAAATTCTGGTAGACGGTTACACTATTAATAATAAATATTGTTAGATATATTAAACCATAAATAAAAAGGGGGTTAACATTGAACTTACACTTATTAAACCAATCGGTCACCAGATTTTAACAAACACAAAATACATCCGATCTATAAGCCATTATGAAGTCAAGTTTTATATAATTAATATTAGGATTCCTGATCCGGAAATTCCCAGAAAAAAAATATATAATTTCTCTTAATTTAAATTTTCTTAAACATTTTTAAAAGTTTATTTTTGACTCCGTTCAAGATTTCAGAAGTTAAAATTAAAAAAAAAAAAAAAAAAAAGTACTTGGCGAGCGACGACCACATGTGAATACTTTGAAAGTTACCATCAGCACAAGCAATAAACCGAAGTGTTTCGCTTATTATTACAAATAAAAGTGCATATCTGTTATTAAACAAATGTAGAGGGATTTCTGACGATATTAAGCTATGATCCGCCTAATAACAAGATATTCAACAATTAAAAAATGTTTTTCTGCCGCGTTGCATAATTTGCATCATTTTAGATAAAATGAAATGGATCCATTAGAATTCATGAAAATTCGCAGAAGCTGTACGAATACGATAATAATAACAATGACCATCCCTAATCGTGTTATTTTCATTTTAACTTGTTAATTTATATGTAAATGCATTCGAACAGTTTTTTTTATTCACGAAAAATTAGTCTAATATTAATTCAGCCAAATCTATCCAGTTTTAGTACAGCTGAATTATATTTGGCTGGTCTCAAATTATATTCATTATGGGCAAGACCTAACCCACCATGGGAGCTGGCCAGGTAGTCAGTACGAACTAGACAGGACCGATAATCTTGGCTCTTCAAAAAGCTAAATGTTCCCAAGAAATTTCCAAAGTAATAAACCCAAAGTGAAATTCTTAAGGCCTAGTCCAGAGAGAGCAGAAGTTAAGACCGCTTAGTTACATAGTGCTCGTAAGGAACAAGGTTCTTGTTTTCATTTTTGTCTCTTTCTGTTTTGTGAGTCCGAAGACTTTTTCCATACCCATCGTATAAAAGAAAATGTTCTTGAATTGTTCTGCTTTAAACTACAGTACTTAGTGTATTGAGTTTTCTTTGATGTGTTTGTATTTAATTAGTTCGATTATAATAATAGAAAAGCAAGAGTTTCGTTTTACCCCATACAGAAATTGAATATGAACCATGTTCATTTGCCAATGTACTGTACTTAGAAATATCAATATCGTTACTCTCAATAAACTTAGGTATTTGCGAATTATGAATTTTTAATAAGTATTATAATATTATTTTACAATACAGATATTTTTTTCTGTTATAGTTTCTTTAAAATAAGTGACTTTGATGAATCTGATCCATTTCACATAAATTTACTAAAATTAATTTTTATCAAGTGGTTTGTTCATATAGGCCTATTATTCTTTTTATCTGGTAGTAAATTTGCACTAAACGCATCGGAATTATGTTCCCTGTCGTTTTTAGGAAAATAAACATCAATCATTTGAAATTTTAAATTAATAATTGGTCCCTTTAGAGATTTGAAGATTTTTCGAAAAAAATATAAGAAACAATATAATTATTTGTATTATGATTCCCTTCTTGTTGATGGGTTTGTCACTAGTTTAATATGAACATTTTGGTTGCATTTAGTCTAGGTCAGGGGTGGCGAACCTTTTTGAGCACGCATGCCATACTGTAAGCATACTTAGCTTTAAAGATGTTTATGCGTGCGAAAGTTGTAAACTTCGAATAACGATATTTAAAAAAATTAAACGAGAATGCTTTAATTACAGTAAATGAAACAATGATTGAAGAAGACAAACGATAAATCAAAATCGTACGATACGTTACGTGCCACTTTGGGCAGGCGGGTCATACGTTTGCCACCCCTGGTCTCCTGGTCTAGGATAATCTTCATAAATGATTCATTGTATAATTAATAATAAATATTATATATGTGTAGGCTTATATATATATAATTTAGTAAAATACATATATAGCCTATATATATATAATTTAGTAAAATACATATATAGCCTATATATATATTACTAAATTTGTTTATGCTTTGCATCAATTTAAAATAAACTTTATTATAATACAGCTTTTTATTTCAATTAAAAGCTTACATATATTTGCATAAATATATTAAAATAAAATAAATACTGTATAAATAAATTTTTATGATCCAATTATTTTGGAGTCATAATAACAAAAAAGTAGCGATTATACTCAGTAGGTATAATTAAAATATTACTTAAATAAAACATTTAAAATTATTTTAATGCATTTAGCAAATTTTTCTCTGTAGAAATTCAAGCTGCGCAATAGATAACAATAGCAACATGTAGGCCTATATAAAACTTAGCCTTTTTTATTGAAAACTCAACTTTAAAATAATTTGCAAAGAAAAAATACATTTTATAAAAGATCCTTTAACAATAATAACTTTTAACTTAGGTGACCTAATTTAGGTTAATGAACCACTTTAAAATGAAATACGAGTAATTATTTATTGTGACATCTTCACAATGCCAGGCTGCAATTTTTAATCATATTTTTAATGTCTTTAATTTAAAATATATTCTCTCCACCTTCAAATTAGTAGTTACTTGCCCCTGTACTGTACTGTACTGTACATCATACTTTTTCTTTAGCAACCGAGTCGTACCGGTCATCCACCTGAACTCCTTTCGGGAGGGGAATTTTTGAATTGAAGTAACGTGACTTTCGGTGTGCATTGGAAGTTTATATATAGTTAATAAGGAATCTACTATTCCTCATCTTTTCATATCTTGTCTCGGTTTTCATATAACTAACTCCATTCTCGATATTTAGGAAAGGCAGTTAGACGGACGGACGACAGTGGGAATTTATAGGTCTATAAATTTTTCAAATTGCAGCCCAATTAATTTCGAATAAATATATGTTTAGTAATATGTGTATTTAAAAAAATGTATAAGTCTATTTTACATACAAACGAATTGATGCAAATTGTGCGTTTTTTAGAGCCCTTCCACCCCATGATCAATAAGAAAGACTTTCTTCGAGGCCGATCGTGAGTTTAGCTAGGACCAAAATGGAGGAGACCGGATGGTAAGAGACTGAACCCGACATATCCGGGACTTACCATCCATAATTTTTTTTTTTTTTTTGTGAGGTCTCGACCAGAAGTCGAAACCTCGACCAAAATATGTTTAAAAAGAAAAGTTATTTCAATTAAAATACTCTTGGTAAATAAAATATTGCTATAGATCCAATCGAGAATTCGACCATTTTCTCTAACAATCGCGAACACATGAAGATAGAATGCATAATAAAATCAAAAATGTCACGCGAGTGCAGTTGGTGATATTTACAACCGGGGTAAAAACGCTTGACTCTGAATTACGGGCGGATATCCGGAGGTCTTCAAATTGTGCATTAAAGAGAGTATAAATATAAAAAATCAAACCAAAAAATATATTTCCATTTCTTAGAATTATTCAAATAATTAACAAATTAATAATATTTCTATTTTGCAGATGATAATAACACATAAGAAATTTCATACCGGTAATATTTTCTAAATATAACTTACTTTTGATTTCAAAATAATTTTACTAAAATCGTCTAACCAATTTTCTTCAGAAAATATTTCTTCTGTTGATTTTAAAACTTGCTTAATAAAATTCTTTATCTATAATATAAATAAAACCATTTTCCATTTGACAAGTCTACTTTAAACAAAACTTATTATTAAAAATACCTCTTTAATTTTCTCTTCTGATTGAGTATAATTTAATAAATAATAATCCAATCCAATCAAGAAAGGTTTTTTTAAATTAGCAAGACATTTTTTCCATTTTTGATTACTTCTAGATTTGAAATAACTTGATCCAATTAAAATATCACGTTTCTTATCTGTCGCTAACTGTCGAAATACAAAATCTACTTGATACAGATAATTGATGAATATATTCCAAACGATTGAATTGTAGATTATTCTGTCAATTAAATGTAAAAAAGAAACTAAAAATAGAGAGAAAAATACATAAAAAAAATTCAACTGAAATATTCTGTTCAATAAATAATGATAGCTTTATTTATCGTTAAAATTATCTTAATTAATTAGAGGGAATTAATCATAAATACAAGTCATGTCACATAAATTAAAAATACTTTACCTAGGATGTGTTCTTCCTACTAATCTGCATAGATCCAACATTATTTCCATATCTTTCACTTTTAATTGAATATCATTACTATAATTTTGAGGATGCTCCATAAATTCAAACATAAATTTAAATAGAGAGGTCCATTTGATCTAATGGACATAAAGATGATTAACTAAAGAACAAGGGTGTATTTCGAATGATATAATAATTACCTCGCTGCATGAAGATTCCAATTTTTTTATTGTAATCATTGTAAAGTTATCACTTCTCTCATTTTCCTTAATCTATGAAAAAATACAAAAATAATATCAATTTATTTCAGTTAGCTATCATTTAAAATAATCTAGTTTACATTTTAAATAGTTTTTAATTTAAATTTTAATATAAATCCACATTCAGACTTCTCACATAAAACGGATATGGTTTTCAATAGATAAAATATATCATGAAAGCAATTTCTATGATAACAATGTGATAATGAAAATAATGTATGGTTTCACATTATTTTTCAAAATCTACATATTATACCAAGTTAAATCAATGAAATATGAAATATTATTTGATCATCATTCATTTATGAATAAATATAATGATGATTAAATAATAAATAACGAATTTTGGTTTTTAGCTTGATTGTTCCTGTACTTATAGCACTTATCTAATTGGTCTAATTGCAATCTCCTACCAGTGGCCGAGTAGATAAAACCATCGAGCAAGACTAAAGTTGGAGTTTTCCTTCGCATGTCTAACACTAAATAGGAGACATTTTTCCGTAGAAAATCTCCCCTTTAGCAGATCTCTCATGCGTGGCGTTGAGTTTCTCCCACCATTCCGATCCAAATCTAACTATAATCGAAAGAAAACTTACTTCTGCTAAAGAAGTTTCTAAGTTTATAACTTCATCCATTATCTGTATTATTTTTTCTGGTTTTAATCCAATATTCATCAAAACATATCTAAACAGAGAAATATATTTCTGCTTTAAAAAAATGAAGTATTCATCTGTATCATTCAATAATCCATAATTATTTATGGCACCATTTCCTGGAAATATCTGAAAAAAACTTTTATCAAAACTTTTACTATTATACAATTTAAGAAAGAAATATAATCAATGTGAATAAATTTATGAAATAACTTATACAGGCATTGGTTAAAGAAGTGGGTAATACACAAAGAGTAATTAAGAAATAGTAGATGTGTATCAAAAATATTAATATACCTTTATGTAATATAAAGATCCGTTTTTGTGCAAAGAATTAATTGAAAAAAATAATCCGGTATCATCATAAATAAAAGACTTTGCAATAATATCCTCAACGTTTGTATTTGAATACTTATAAAATACATTATCAGTAAAAGGCCAACTTGAAATTCGTGTTGTTTGCAGGAAATCATTCAGAATTTTTTGAACAGAAGTGGCTAAAATGTGATTGTTTAAATTAAAATTATTAATTATGTATCAATGATAGAAAAATTATCGTTCGCATGTATTATAGCTTACATAAGTAATGATAAATTTAATTTCATTAAGTTACGTACATTTTGTTAGACATGATTGGTAATACATCTTTACTTTCTCTGCATAATTAGGTAAACCTTCTTCTTGTTTCTCTAATGTTTCTAAAATTAAATAAAATATTTTCGTTTTTTGGAGTATTAAATATTGATTGTTATAACATTAAAATTACCTTTTTGTAAAAATTTCACATATCCTCTTAATTCAGTGAGGGAATTTATCCAGTCACTGTATACATCTTTATATTTATAATAAGATCCACAAGTGAAAGAATAAAAATCATCACAAGGATTCACACTGTTATCCATATTCTGCAATATTCGTCCAGCTAAAAATGTTAAATTTCATTTTTATTCATTTTTAAATAATTTAAAAACTAGAGAAAGTTAAAATTTTCCCATTAATCTAGTTTATTACAAAATGAAATGAATTATAAAAAATGATTTGTGGGAAAATAAAATATAGTGTTGCTGTTGATACCAGTTTTCAATGACGTCATATGCGATAAAATTCATCACGAAACTAATTATATTATAATTAATTTTATTTCACCGGATAGGATGTCCATAAACTACATGTTATATAACTTGTAATTCTAATGTCTAGCATAGAAGATTAATAATTTCAGGTACAGTACTTATATGAGGCGAGTAGGAAAAATGCTCCGTTTTCTCGTCCCACCTGCAAAGAACACCCTTAACTTTAGCGGATACTTGACGAAAAATATAATGAACAGAATTATTGGTAATTCTTGCAGTAGCTCAGATCACTTCTGGGAGATGATAATATTCTAGATATTTCTAGTAATAATCTTCATTAATTATTTGTCCACTTGATACACCGTGTGATATTATCGCAGGTTCATATTAGTCATACACAACAATTATCATAACGTTGATGATTCCAGGCTCTACTCATGACTTCTTGAATCGGTTAAAAATGTCTCCGCTTACTTGACCATCGTTTAAGTTTTTTCATACGATAAAGTTCGATATAAAGTTTATTTTCCATTTTTACAGAAGCTTCGTGGTAGCGGTAAAAAAAAAACGATTTTATGGTAACATTAAGACGACAATATGAAGAGTATAAACAAGTAGTATTTCTAATATTGAGAGGTGATATGAAGGTTAATATATTGGGATAAGAGTACCGTTAAAATATTTATAAGTATATATTCAATCGAAATATTAAATGCGTTTATGAAACTTAGACAAACCTAAGCGAACATGTGCGACTTCCAGCGAGTCTGTAAATCGGAAACGAGAAAGTTTATTAAGTAAAATATAAATTTTAGCCAATTTTGAATAAAGTTTATTTAGGGTAAATGGATGGGCATAAGCCGAAATAGGTAAGGTATAGTCTATTATAGACTGTATGTTGGATGAACATAATACTCTGTTTTTTACTAGAATTTATTCTAAAATTTCGCCAAAGCAATCTCCTACGAATTGACTTATTTGATTAAATTTCCTATATGCAGTTTGAGAGTTTTGAATCAAATATTATACCTAAATCTTGAACTCAGTCAACGATTTCCAATCTTTGATGATCAATTAAAAAATATATATTGCAAGTTGATACTCTTACCAGACTATAGATGATTATTTCAGTCTTGTTAGAGTTTATTTGTAAATTTAACTGTTTAGTTCTGTAAGATGTTGTCGGTTTTCACATGTTCTCTGTAGTTCCTTAAAACAGTGGTTCCCAACCTTTTTTCATTAGCGTACCCCGTGACATGTCATATCTGTAGATTGTACCCCTCATTTAAGAAATTTAGTAAGTAACCGTATTGTTAATTTTACATATTGTAACTTTAAATTAAAGGAAAAAAAACTAAAAGAAAAAATGTATAATAAAGTTGTGATTGTTGCAAGGAACATTATTTATCTAATAATTTTTTAATACTATTAGTTTGTGATACATAATATATTATTTTTTCTGCCATAATAACTAACTTTTTTCTGTACCCCTAAACAACCTATCGCGTACCCCTAGGGGTACGCGTACCACAGATTGGGAATCGCTGCCTTAAAACATCTTTAGCGTTATTACATAATTGGAAAAATAACATACTTAATAAAGTAGGCCTATACTATTTTTCCAATGTTTATTTTTCATAAAATTTTGAAATATAATACTAAATAGTAAATTATACAATAGACAATACAATTTCTCCGTAAAGTTTTATATGCTAATATTTAAAATATTCTCACCTTCATTTTTACAAACTGATGTTAAACATATTTCCTCTTTAGGAAAATTTACGTTTATACCTATTCACAGAACAAAACAATAATTTATATTAAATATTTTAAAATATTTTAAAAATATTGAAACTATTTTTAGTTGTTTGTATTGTTTCTTTTTCTTTAAAAAAATTAATAGCATTCAAAATATTTACTTTTATAGTATATGATAATGGCAATCATGGTGGTAAATATAAGAAGTAAAAACATGCAGATAAAAAATAAATAACAATCTACTTTCATTCTTCTTTCCCATTTCCTGCGGGAGAAAAAGTAATTAAATTCAGAAAATTACAGGCTAATTATATGAATACAGAATAAATGGAATTAACTCATTTTAATTTTCTTTTAAAATATTTCATTTATTAAAATAATTTTTAAATAGGCTACATTATAATTTTGCTAATTATAGTTACATTTATTTTTTTATATATAAAACGAAGACATTAGAAAGTAAACTTATAAAATCTAGAAATTATATCAAAATTCAAATCAAATTAAAAACAGAAAAAGTTTACTTAAATTTTAAAATATAAATTAAACGTTTTCTTTCAATAATGTGTTATCTTTCCTGTTAAAAATAAGTCACTCGTAAAATAAAATTATTAATTTGATAGCGAAATAGCGTTTTTATTTCACGAAATAGATTTTTTTCGTATTATTCTAGAGCAAGAAAATATTCACTTCGAAACGCTTATCGAAGAATGACTCAAAAAATCTAAACTTTAACCAAATAATTATGGCCTTTTAGTGGTCGCTGTATGAAAAGAGTTATAAAAAGTTTAATCAAACAATTTGATTAAGAAAAATCTTATTCCAATCGTAAACAAGTGAACTCTTTCAAATTTGTTGTTTTCTTAGCATTAATTTTCTCCTTTCTGATTATATTCAGTAAGATTTGAAACTGGTAAAAACACATTTCTATTCGATCAATATCATTTCATTTCAGTTCCTAACCATTTTGAATTGTTGAATGTTTTTCACAAGAATTTAAGAACCAAAAAAAAAAATACAATATAATTTAAATAATGACATTGATAACTCCAGATTATTTTATTTATTTAATATTTCTAGGTTATAAATTGTAAGCACCATTCAAAATTTTCCTATATTAAAATAAGTTAGCGAAATATTTCAAATTATTATTTACAACAAACTATTATACGTCAACTATCAAAATTAATAATATAGAAAATTAATTCTCATTATTTTTAGTGCACTTCTATACATCTATTCTAAAAAGGAAGATACGGTAATTTTAATGTACTTTGGTCTCCCTTCTTCAACGAAAGACTATTTCTTTGGTGTCGCTCCCTTTGTGTTCCCGACGTGCCAGCTCACGAAGTAACTTATCTAAACTATTGCTAATCGATGCAAAACGCATTACTTTACTCATTATGTTCGAGTAAAATAGCAATTTTTTAAAATATTTACCCTTGTTACCTTTTAGCGTCTTCACACATACACCTTGGTATCGCGAGCACAAGTCTAAAGATTACGGAAAAGTACTTCAATAGAGAACCCAAAATATGTGAGAATAGTCTAAGTTTTTACCTGAGGCTTGGATAACGTTTCTTATAAGCTTCATAAAGTTTGAATTAATGTAAAAAATTATTTAATAATTATTTATATCAAAAAAACTATTTTAATTTTACAATTTATCAATTTTATGATAATTAAATAATTTTTCTTTACGATTAAATTATTATAAGTTTACTAATTTCTGTATAATTTTACCTACGAGAGAAACGGGGTCGTGCAAAAAATTTTCAAGGGTAAAATTTAAAATGCACGTTATTTTTCATAACGTAGTTTATTAATTTTTACAGTATAAGTTACAAGGTTTTTTATTATTTTTTTTTATTTAATTTTTAATTCTTTCCAAATGAGTGGGTTAACCAACTCATTTAGAAGGAATTGGGGTTAACCCCGAAGCACAGCCATGAAGAGAAATATTTAATTATATAATATATTTGTAGAATAGGTTAATATCTAAGAATATAAAAAAATTTGTTCACTAAAACTTCAGTTTTACATTTTATTTTTTCATTGACGTTTCCTCTAACAATAATTCGTTTTACTTAGCATATTATTATTACTTTTTTACGACTTTATTTTATATTGTACTATTTATTTTGATTAATATTATTTTATTTTATTTACATCCAGTATTACGAATCACACCCTTAGGCCTTTATTCTTTAAATTATCTTTATATCTTTATAAATTCTTTTATTGTCGTATCGAATTTAAAATTACTATACTTTATATTCAAATAAATTGTATCGAATTACTCAAATGACAACTCATTTTCGACATTTTGTCCAATATTGAACAAAGCTTTACTTTTAATTATGAAAAAAAAAATATCTTGTTTTCGATGATAATAATAATAAATAAATATACATATTTACGAAGTGTACTTTGAACTTGTGCTTAATAAATAGCCCTACTTATTACAATCATATCATATATCACTCACTTAATTGTGATATGGGAAATGATGAAATATTTTTAATTAATTAATTACTTATTAAAAATTTTTAAATAATACTTAAACAGTATATTTAAAAATAAATATATCTATCAATAAAATTCTTATTTTAGAACAAATATCTAATAATCAAGGCATGTAATCTATTATTTCACAAACAGCCGTTCAACGGCCATAAATGCATTACGGTCTTTTTAATTTCCTCATCAGCATTGTTGCTAATTCATGTATATTTTTATATGAATTTATGATTTATAATAAATTATATTAATAATAATTTAATATATAGTAATAATTTATAAATATGTATAGAGGTATTGTAGTAATTGTCAACAAACTATAGAAAAGTAATAAGTTTGAATTAGTTATTAGCGAATGTTTTTTCAATCATATTTTATGGTTGAAATAAAAATATACATGTAAATACTAATAATATTATAACAATACAAAAAATAATTTAAAATGTATATATGTTACTGTGAAAGACCAATGTTTGTGAATGTCGACATTCGCCGGTGAATGTCGACACACACAACTGTGTGAATGTTGACATGCACCACAGACAACTGTGTGAATGTTGACATTCACACAGTTGTCTGTGGTGACCGAAATGGGGGGAACTGTGTGAATGTTGACATTCACACAGTTCCCCCCATTTCGGTCATTCACAGTAACATATATACAGTAGACTATATCTTGATGATAACATTCAGAACATTTAGTTAATAGAAAGATATCAATGTTATAACTTATTAATTAAAGTCAGCGATATATATTTAAATATATATTATAATAGATTTTATAAAATATTTGAAAAATATAAATATTAAAAAAAGACAACTTCGTAAAAAAATTTAAGATTAATTTATATATTTACGGAAAACATTGAAGACAAATTAGTAGCAGTGAGCTTCCTTTACGCTTTTATTTTCTTTACAAAGATATCAATCAAAAATACAAAAATATCGAAGGGAATTTGATATCAAGCCTGATATCGATATCAAAATTTTAGTTTAGCAAAGCCCTAAGTACAAGTGTAAAACTTTATTAGTGATTTGAATCTAAATAAAGTCCCCGTTCATTAAATATGCGTTTCCATTCGAACGAAATTTCATAAAATTCGTGAATAATACCAAAACATTCGATTCTGACTGAGGTTTTAGACAAATATGTAGAGCGGCTAAAAACGTGTGGAACTAATAAAACGTCAAAATATGTTTAATGTTTCTTATAAATATGCAAATTAATTTTAGTACTGTATTTATTTTTTAATGGATTGTCTCCTTTAAATACACATAGTTTTCATTCAACGTCAAACTCGAAAATTTTTATAAAACTTACTAAAGTTTTTTCTGAGTAAAGACATTTATTTACATATGTTATATCCTGAGTAGCCAAATTATTAGAGAAACCCATCACTTAACCTAGCTGGGTCCATTAGTGACATATGGTGATGTAGCAGCAATAAATATTGTATAAAAGGCATGCTCGGTATCAAGAGAACTGTTTATCAGTACAGTTAATCTGTACATGGGTAACACAGAAGGTTTAAACGTCTTCGATTGTAGCGTGATCGCAGGAGCGAGAATATCCAGTTCCAGTATTTCAGAAACTGCTAATATCCTTGGCTTTTCTCCTGCAGCACTATCATGGGTGTTCATAGAATGGCTATTGGCCAAAAATGTCAAGCAATAAGTGCAACTGTGGACGGAAAAAGCTTGTGGATCAAAGAGTTAACGGGTGACTGATACGAATTGTCCATGACAACAGAAGGGCAACAACATAACAGACTGCAGCTCAGTACAACACGAGTGCAGCAAAAAGCACATCCGAACACATAAAATGCCAGACCTTATTCCAGATAGGTTTTAATAACAGCAGGAGACCATCAAGAGTCAAGAGTGCCTTTGCTATCACAGAAAAACAGGAAAGCGCACCTGCTATGGACCCAGACACACCACAGTTGGAGCTTGATGAGTGTAAAAAGTTGCTTGGTCCAACGATCCTCGGTTTCTTCTCCCCTATGCTGATATCAGGATCAGAATATGATGCCAGCAGCACAAATCCGTGGCCCCAGCTTGCCAAGAGACAGCTCTACATCTGGTCTCTACATCTGGATAATCTACATCTCTCTACATCTGAATAATGGTCTGGGAATGTATTCCTGAGACACACGTGACCCCTAAAACACCTGGAAATATCTCTTAATACCATAAACTTCTTCAATATTTTTGCTAACTATGTACACTCATTGATGGCTACTGTGTTCCCTGATACAGATGGGCACTTTCAACAGGACAATTTGCCTTTCATCAGGCTCTTTGGTCGAGCATTTGCTTCACTGACCAGCTCATTCACCCTATCTAGCATTTGTGAATAAAGATAGAAATGCCACCATCTAATTTAAATCAACTGAGAGCTGCTATTATGTCAGTATGAATCAATATTCTTGAGCATTGTTCAAATTTCCTAAGCAATATTACAACAGCTTGTAGAATCTGTCTAGAATAATTATGTTTTGTGTTCAAAGCTAAAGGAGGATAAACACTATATTAATATAATGTCTTTAAAAATTTGGCCACTTAGTGTAATATCTTATTTTTGATAAATGATATATAGCTACTGTCTTAACAACGTTTATACACTCCTATAATATACAATTAGAATATGCGAATTGCTTCTAAAACTTCTAAACATTTGGTCTATGTATTATGATAAACTGAATAAAAATCAACAATTTAAATTTATATTATTTAATTGGGAGACTATCCGATTTTTTTGAAAGAGCGATATAAACTGCTGTTTTTCTTTTTTAGAAGAGACAGTTGCGTATGTGGTGTGGCTGACTCGCCATTGGATGCGTTTCATATTATCGCTGTTTGTACTTTTTTGTCAAAATTACGTGAGGAGACCTTTGGGGTTCCCTGTTTTTCATTTAATCAGTTTAAAAAAGTTATTTCTGATTTTGATTTATTTTTTAAGGCTTAAAGTGAAAGTAGTGGTTATTTTTATGTAAATTTCGGTTTGGGGCGTGGTCTGCCTATTATTTAACCTGTGGTTGCTTGGACTGCTTGGGAGACTATCCGATTTTTTTGAAAGAGCGATATAAACTGTTGTTTTTCTTTTTTTAGGTAAGTTTACTTTATAAATATGTCCCAGACTCGGAAGAGGAAGACTTTTTCTCCAACCGTTCCGGAAAGATCAACAACTAGATTTAGGGGTGAGACTACTTCTGGTGAAGAGGATATTGCGAATTTATTACAGGATTCAAATTTTGATGTGGCGGAAGGAGTTAGGCTTCTATTGCGTTTGCATGTTTCGTTGAATGGTAAGGTTGATGAATTCATCAGAAGACTGGATCACCTGACAGAGTGGCTCAAAAATGTAGATGAGGCGTTGATTGATTTCGAGGTGAGGTTGGGGGAGGTTGAGTCAAAGGTTGGAGGGGAGGTAACCGGTGTTGGGCATTCGGTGAATACGGATAAAATTCTTACAAAATTGTCTTCTTTTGAGAGAGAACTGGATGCTATGGACAATCAGAGAAGGATGAACAATGTTGTTATCCACGGATTGGAAGAGAGGAAAGAGGAGTCGTCTTTGGAAATATTTGATACTGTTAGTTTTTTTTCGGTTAATACTTTGAATTTATCCTCATTACATTTTGTAAACGTGCATCGGATTGGGAAGAAGGTTGGAGATAAACCCAGACCAGTGATTTGTCAATTTGGGTCTTTTAGTGATAAATTAAGGTTTAAAAAGGCTGTATTTGAGAATCGGAATCTTAATGTTTCTGTGTATGATGATTTTTCTAAACGTTTAAGGGATATTAGATACAACCTAAGGATTTTTGGAAAGAAAAAAAGGGAGGAAGGAGCAAAAAATGTTCGGTTAAGTTATGATAAGTTATTAGTAGATGGAGTTCGGTATAAATTTGATGAAGTATTGGCCAAGGTGGTGCCGATCTCATAGCAACCACCAATGACTTCTGTGTTTTCTATTATGGCGTGGAATTGTGCTGGGATTGGTAATAAACCGCGGTCCTTTTGGAGTTATCTATTAAAGTATGATGTGGTTTTTTTATCGGAAACATGGTTTGTTAAAGGTGGGAGTAGATGTTACTGGGAAGAATTAAGAGAATATCATTGTATTGTTGGTGATGCCTTGCGGGCTCATAATAGAGGTAGACCTATGGCTGGCTGGTTGCTTTGCATTAAATCTTCTTTGAAATTTAATATTATTTATAGAGATAGTTATATTGTACTGATTAATATTTTGTTACCGTTAGGAGAGTTTAATATTTGTTTTGTTTATATACAGGAACAAAGATGGCAAGAAATTTTTGATGTATTGTCCCGGTTTGAGATCGATGACTCTAATTGGATTTTGTTGGGTGATTTTAATGCACGGATTGGTGACCATAATATAATTTCGACAAGTATATGTGATAGTAGAGGTATTACTGTTAATAAGAGAAATAGAGCCTCCAAGGATGTAAATATTAATGTGAGAGGATGGAAAGTTCTTGAGTATTGTGCGGATAATGATTTAATAATTCTAAATGGTAGAGCTGCTGGTGATGAAGCGGGAGAGTTTACTTTTGTTTCTAACCGAGGATCCTCGGTAATTGATTTGGGAATTGTTGCTCCTGCTGTGTGGAATTGTATTAAAAGTTTTAGAATAGAGAGTTGTTTTTTGTCTGATCACTGCCCAATAGTCCTTTATTTGGAAGATCGTGCTACAGTTTACTCAGGTGATTCTGGCACTTGTTATCAGAGGATTTTCTGGGACAGTGATCAGCTGGAATCGTTGTCTGCTGATTTGAGGTGCTGCTTGGAGCAGACCCCTAATTTATCTCTATTGGAGCTCAGTAAGGTGATACTGGATTTTGCCAAAGTGAAAGGATTGACTCAAAAGAAAAAGACTATGGTTGGAATTGATGATTGGTTTGATTTGGATTGTCGATTAATGATTAGAGCTAGAAATAGAGCTTGGTTAGAGTTTAAGAAAAACGGTTTAGCGGTTCAGAGGAAAGTTTTTGTATTGTACCGTAGTTTGGTAAAGAAATTATGTTTAGCAAAGAAGAAGGAATTTTGTAATAGGTTACAAAATGTTAAAAACTTTTATAAAAATAATAGATTATTTTGGAATTTATGTAAAGCAAGAGGAAGTTGTGTTAAGGTAAATATCAGTTTACTTGATTGGTTTAGTTATTTCTTCTCCCTTTATGGCTCTGAGAGTCCATATAATGTTGATTTAGTGGTTTTTAATGATTGCGTGACTTGGTCGAACGAAATATTGGACTCTTATATTTCGGAGGAAGAACTAAGAATCGTTTTAAGTAGGTCGAATGTTGGTGGTGCTCCGGGAATAGATGGTATTCCTACTGAATTTTGGAAAATTGATAGTGCTTTCTTTTGTTTATTAGATAATTTTAATAAGGTTTTGAAAACTGGTGTTATTCCGGATGAATGGAAGAGTTCTTTATTGGTTCCGGTGCCTAAAGGTGGTTTAAGGTCAGTACTTACAAACTATAGAGGTATCTCGTTGTTGTGTTGTGTTTCTAAGATTTTTTGTAGAGTTTTGTATTACAGGTTAATAAGTTGGTTGAGTATGAGAGATATTCTCTCAGAGAGTCAGGCTGGTTTTCGTGCAGGCTACTCGACTGTTGATAATATTTTTATTCTGTATACTGTAATTGCTAAGACATTAAGTAGGAAACGGCGTAAGGTCTATGCTTTTTTTATAGATTTAGCATCAGCATTTGACTCTGTTGATAGGAATTTATTATGGAGGAAATTATTAAAGTTTGGTTTAAGTTTTAAGTTTGTATCCTTATTGGCAGAGTTATATAGTGGCTCGAATGTTAGGATTAAATGGAGGAATTATTGTTCTCAACCTTTCTTTTCTGATAAGGGTGTTAAACAGGGTTGCATTCTAAGCCCTATTCTTTTTAGTTTATTCTTAAATGATTTATTGAATTGTATTGATGACTCCGGTGGAGATGGTATAGTTGTGGGTGGTGTTTCTGTTAAGATATTAGCGTATGCGGATGACGTGGTAATTGTGGCGGATTCTCCGAGGTCATTGCAGAGGTCGATTGACCTTTTGGATAAATATTTAAAGGATAATAGTTTACAATTGAATCTTGCAAAATCTAAAATTGTGGTCTTTCGAAATGGTGGTAAGGTTTCTAAGGCTGATAAGTGGTGGTTCCGAAATGCTCCAATTTCGGTTGTATCACAATATAAGTATTTAGGTGTAATTTTTAAAAGTAATGGTTATTTTAATACCCATGTGAGGTCCTGTAAAGTTAATGCAGAGATAAAAATGGACAAAGTTATTCAAATGTGTCAGTCTGCAAAGTTGTGTAATTTGAAGGATCGGTTAAGGTTATTTAATGCTGTGGTGGGTTCATCTCTTCTTTATGCTTCCGAGGTGTGGGGTTTTCAGGCGGAAAGCTTGAATACAGTATTAGTTACTTTTATTAAGAGAATGTACGGGCTTCCAAGGTGCACTCCTGGTTATTTAGTGTCTATGGAGTGTTCATTGATTCCTTTATCTTGTTTGATCTTGAACAGATATGTTAATTGGATTTTTAGAACGTTGAGTTTAAATGATAAACGTCTTAGTAAAATTTGTTTGAGTTTTATTTTGAAACAAGCTGAGTTACCTTGGTCGAAGTATTGGTTGGCTAATTGTGCAAGGAACGGAATCAATTTTGATAATTTGTTACAAGATGTTAATAGTGTTTATTTATTAAAGTTAAATAATTTTGATAATTATATTTCGAAGTTGAATCATGGTATATTATTAAGTTCTTACTGTGAGTGGTATAAGAGTCTGAACAAACCCTTTTTTGATTGTTTTATTTATAATAGTAATTTTTCATCTAATGTTATGGCTGTATTAATGCAAATAAGGTGTAATTCATTAAGTTTTTTATGTAATTACAGAAGAGACAGTTGCGTATGTGGTGTGGCTGACTCGCCATTGGATGCGTTTCATATTATCGCTGTTTGTACTTTTTTGTCAAAATTACGTGAGGAGACCTTTGGGGTTCCCTGTTTTTCATTTAATCAGTTTAAAAAAGTTATTTCTGATTTTGATTTATTTTTTAAGGTATTTATTTTTATAAAGAAGGTTAAATTGCTTATTTCATAATGTTTATAATATATTTGATTTTTTCTGTTTTGTTCTTAGGCTTAAAGTGAAAATAGTGGTTATTTTTTATGTAAATTTCGGTTTGGGGCGTGGTCTGCCTATTATTTAACCTGTGGTTGCTTGGACTGCTTGGGAGACTATCCGATTTTTTTGAAAGAGCGATATAAACTGTTGTTTTTCTTTTTTAGGTAAGTTTTTTAACCTAGTTGGTTGTTTATTTTTTTCGGATTTATTTATTTTTTTTTTCGGATAGTTCTCCCATGTAGTTTAAGTTTTTGTTTTTTCCTTTTGTTGAATTTGGTTTAAAATAATTTTTTGAATTGTGTAATTTTCTATTAATATTAAATTATGTTACTGCAATGGACGGATATAATCTGTGAAATGTGTATATTATTTTGTAATGTTTTTGTATACTTTGTTTTATGCTATATCCCCGCATCAGGGTCTTTGTACCAGAATGCTAAATAAATAAATAAAAATATATTATTTAATTTATTAATACATAGATAAATTCTCTTGAATAATCATTTTCTTTCAATATTTAGTAGACTATACCTTATATTTCCGAATATGCGTCAAGTAACATTAATTATGAAAACACTAAAATCTAAAAATTAAAACGGGAGTTATGTTTTTAATATTCCTTAAACTAATAAATAAGTTAATTGTTTTTTCCGTTTATCCTTCATTTTATTAAATATCTCCTCATTTAGTATCTTGGGAATTTTCCCAGACTTCCTGTTCATAGTGAATAAAGTAATCTAATTACAAGAATAGTTCTTATAAGTAAAATAAATATAAAGATCAACGAGGAATATATTATAATACATTAAATATTATTCTTTATATTTGATAGCAAAAGTTTTTGGTCAATGTATATCAGAATATATATATTTATATTTTAAAACATAATTAATGAGATACAAAAATTATGTTTAAAAAATTAAATATAAATTAGGGTAAATTTTAAAAACTAATTAACTAATAATGTAAATCGATATCATTGATACAAAACTAAAATAAAAATATGGATAATAAACTAAATTAAGTTAATAAATATTAACTGGAAATTAATATTCGAAATTAAAAATTTTCTACATTTCATTTAGTTAATTTTCTTGCATTATTTTTGTGTCATTGAAATATTTTTATTATAAAAATTATAATTATGAAATGACATAATTGTTAACTATTATTATGATATTTGCAATAAAAAATTAATAAAACCATATGAAATTCCTCTGTTATGCGAGTTCTTCCTATCTCATTTTCGTTTATAAGTTTAGTTACTTTACTTTTACATCTAGTACTTTTTACATTATAATTTTATGTTATCTCTGAAGTCTGTCTTCACGTTGCATATATTAACTTCAAACTAACAAGTTTAGAGAGAGATAATTTAATACAGACGTAAATGAACAAGATGAATTAAGTTTCACGATCGTTATTGGAAATGATTCATAAGAAAAAAATGTATTTATGCTATATGCTTGTCATTATTTTAATTCTTTATTAACTCTCTTATTTCTTTAAGCCATAATACTTTATTTCGAACATATAAAGAATATAGAGTGAACATATTCATATTCATGTCTCTTGAACTATATAAGAAACAAAATATACATAAAAACAACTAATATTTCGGAATAAACATAACATTTGATAAATAAATAAATAATAATAATAGTAACCTAACTTTTATAATATTTTGTTGGTAATTATTTGAATTTTTATATTTCATGTAATTAGCAGTTAAATTTGCATTATAATACAAAAACAAAGTAAGATAAACTATCAAACAGAGAAAATTGAAGTTTTAAATACCAAATGATTTTAGTCATTGATTATTAAAAATAAAATTTGCTAGAAAGAACAAGCATAACAATTATACAAGCGTTATTAAAATAGTACAAGTGCCGAATTATTTTAAGTGTAATTTCCTTTTAACAAATAGTTTTCATTATAATCTATTAATAACCATCATTAACGGGTTATTTGCTTTTTTATTTTTGAGTTGCACGCGTCAAGCGTCAAGCCATTCATTTACAAAGAATTAATAATAAATGAAAACTTAATATTATTTTAGTTTCGGTCGTTATATAAAAAAAAGTAGTTATAAACTTTTCTTAATTTTCAGTTTAACATCGAATTAAATTAATAAATTAATGCGTTTTGGTAAAATATCAATACTTCACAACCAAAGTAAGAACTTACTATTAAAAATATAACTGATTACTTACATTTTAACAGGACTTTGATCGCTGATTTATTCCGTTTTCAAATTCTATTTCTTTATCATAAAGAATCCAATATAATTTGTTAATATTAATTTTTGGCATATTCTATTCAGGAACAGTTTTCTTCATTGTTGTTGTTATAACATCTGAACGGATTCTGCCAGTGATCCAATCGCTCCATATAGATTTGACACTAATAAGTCTGTCCTTGGTTGTTAAAATTATATTCAAGAGCTTCCTTTGGTGGGTGTTGTACATTTTATTAGATATGTATTATTTATTTTGTATACATTTTGTTCTAAACACATAATACTAATTTATATAGATATATTTCTTTTATAAAGAAAATAAACTTTATTTTTGGTTTATACAACTGGAATTTATAAAATTTTTGAAATTTATGTTAACTATTTACAGCAACGTTTTTGTTGTTAATTTCAAAAAATTTAATTGCTCCTCATTTTAATAATTAATGTTAAGCGTTAAAAATTTTTTAATATAAATAGTTAATTTTAATTTTTTTTTAATGATTAAGACTTAAATAATCATGGAAAAGACTTATGCTTAAATTAATTTTACAGTATGAATAAAATTATTAATTAGTTATTCCATTTTATCATAACAGAAGATAATCTTTTTTTTTTTGGATAATTATGATAAGCGAAAGTAATTCTTTTCTTATCCTTCATATATGCTTCTAGACTTGTTATGGGTAAGATCAAATTTGACGTCAACAAAACATCCTCATAGTATACATAATTATTCAAATGACAGTATGCACGCGAAATTTCTATTAGAGTTTGATACCGTAAATAAATTAAACTTTTCAAATAATTAAAAGGAATTAATACAAATTTATAATTATAGCATTAAAAATGTAAAAACTTCAAGATTCAACCAGATTTCAATTAGAGAAGATAGATACATTCCTCCTGACTAAAGTTTATTATGAATAAATATAAATAGATTTACTTAAATAATATATAGGAAATTCGATATGAAAAATAACTAAACCAGGATGTCATATAAAGAATGTAAAAATTTTTTACATTCTTTGACCTTTGACCTTTCTAATAAAAATACTTCTAAACATAAATATAGTGTTAACAATTAACATTTAAGTTAAAAACATATTTTAAATTTCTAATTTAAATGATAATCTGAAGAAAGGATTATGAGATAAATATTTAGTCTTTTCATTGTACCAAGTTTAATTTCTAATTAAACTGAGAGAACGTTATAGTATTTATTCTGGTCATTATACTGATAAGTTCTATCAAAGAATAATACAAAAATGATTCAACTTCTATTCGGAATTTCAATAACAGTGATGGAACTGCGTATGTTACATAGTTCCAATCTATGTTTCTTTTTTTTCATTTTTTCCTCTGGATGCTCCTTTCTCACATTCAGACATTTTTCTCATCGTTTAGGCAACGATGGTATGCCTGAAAAATAGAAATATTTTCATTAATGTCGGAGCCACTGCATTAAGAACTTTCTAACTTCAGATGTTCAGGCAGTGGTTCGTTTCCCAATCGTCGTTCTATTATCACCTGTTTGACATTTAAAGAATCAAATAGGCGATAATAGAACGATAATGGATCTGGACTGTAGGCTGGGTGATTCAGAATTTCCTAATAACGTCCATTGATTGCCTCCACCATGCACGGGATGGTACTGGACACCATTCAAAATATTTTCATTCTGCAGGATCCATAATGGATTTTAGAATATTTACAATAAAAGAAAATTTATATATTTTTTTCCTTTTATTATATATTTTTAAAAATGATGTATTGTATTAAGTCGCATATATATATTTAAATTAACATGTTAATTTGTAAATGCGAGTGAATCGATAATTCTGGTAAATTATTATATTTTCTTTAATTTTTCGAATTATTGTAGAATTAAATATAAATTTTGTTATTGTAAACGAACTTTAATTCTAATAAAACAACTTGTTTTTATGCAAATAATATAATATTTCTGGGTATTGGAAGATAGATTCTGAACGATTTGCATTAATCAGAGAAATAAAAGATGGATTATTAAAAGTAAAATAATTGTTCGTCGGTAAACTTATACCCAAAATTCATAAGTTTAATTTTAAAAATAGTTCTATATTATTCACTATTTGTTATTCATATCTCTTCTGAATGTAACGTCATCCGATGGAGAAAATAGGAAACTTTGTGAGAAAATATGTGAAAATTATTGGAGAACGTCGAGAATTTGACGAAATCTGATATCTTAATTGTTACTCCCGGATCCACTATAGCCTTTTAACCTTTGACTTGGGTTCTAATGTTAACTATATTTAATACAAAGTTTCAGTAGCAAAAGATAATGGGAGGCTTGGTTGGTGTATTCGAGCGCGTAAATACATTGAATATTAATTCTCTTAGACGCTTATATGCTGTTTAATGTTAGAATACGCAACGTATGCCTCCCATAGCTATGGATAAACTCGCTGAAAATAGTTAGGACTAGGTGCTTTGTCACTTTAATTGAAGACAATATATAAGCGGAACAACTTTTATTACGAAGAATGCTTCTATAGCATTGTCTCTGGAATAAAATATTTGAAAATAATCATACATTTTACACATAGTTTTACGAAGAACCTATTTACCTGTCGTTTCATTACTCTTCGAATATACAATACATTTTGAAAATTTGATATGAAATCATTCGGAGAATTTGGGTTATTCTAAAACGGAAAGATACAATACCCGAAGAGGGCTTATAAATAGGACCGAAAACGTTTAGTGACGATTATAAAATATAATTTTAAGCGTAAAGGTGAAAGTTTGGTTACTATAGAGTGAGCTGGACAAGAATGAACAAACTATGCAGTAAATTAATAAGTAAGAGAGTAAACATCTAAAGTTTAAAACAACATATTGTGGTATATTGTGGTATATAAAATGCTTTGAAGTAATTACAAAATCATAATTTCTGAGTCTTTTACATATTCAATTTTTGAAGAATGCTGATAATAGATAGTAATAGTTTATAAAAATTCATCAGTTTTCTTCTAGTCTTCAGTAACTTCATATTTCGTTCGTTCATCACATACATGACAACAATGTTCGTATATGACTATATGAATTTGAAACACCTCTCAGTAGCTAGGTTGTTTTATTATAAATTTTGATATATTGGGTGTCCATAAAGACCGTGTGCAATTTAAAAAATTTATAACTTTGGTAGTATTTGTGATAGAAAAAGTCTAAAAAATATTAGACAGCTAAAAGTACCTAGTTTTAAGTAAAATTATTTAGTAATGGATTGCAAGAGGTAGACCATTTTCCTGGCCTCCACGTTCGCCAGACTTGACTCCATTAGATTTTTTTATGGGGAAAATGTGAAAACAATAGTGTATGCAACCAAACCTCGATCATTAGAGGACTTGAAAGCTAAAATAACTAATATGATTTCAGNAATATTAGACAGCTAAAAGTACCTAGTTTTAAGTAAAATTATTTAGTAATGGATTGCAAGAGGTAGACCATTTTCCTGGCCTCCACGTTCGCCAGACTTGACTCCATTAGATTTTTTTATGGGGAAAATGTGAAAACAATAGTGTATGCAACCAAACCTCAATCATTAGAGGACTTGAAAGCTAAAATAACTAATATGATTTCAGACATTACTGTAAATCAATTGGCAAATGTTTTCAGATAACTACATAATCGTATTATCCTTTGTATTACAAATGATGGTGGACTTGTGGAAACTTAATAAAACACAATAAAATAATTTAAAAATATATAGATTTTCTTATTTCCAATACATTCTACATAATTTTTCTATCACAAATACTGATAAAGTTATAAATTTTTTGAATTGCACACGCACTTTATGGACACCCTGTATTTCTCAGATTTTTTGTAAAATGTCATTAATGCAGCTTAAGATGTCAGCTTACTACTCGGGGATCCGAGATCGAATCCTGATAAATTGAAAAACCTTAAGAATTTTTCGGGAGTGGTCTGCCCTGGAAAGGCTCCGTCACTCATCCCTTGATTGTTCATTGTAGGCTTGGTAAAACTCTTAATGAGTTTGAAAAACTTTCCTAGTGTCACACGGAGCAAAGAGTTATAAAAAATAAATACTATATTTCACTCACTGAACAAATTCAAAATGAATTTATTAAAAAATACAAATATTTCACAAGCAGAATTACGCGCTTTGTGTTAGTCCCACACCTCACATTTTTGTTCGGGATTCATGTAGCTATTTGAAGGGCAATTGAAGACTTTCGAAAATTCTTTGAAATTCATTAAAGGAACCAAGGTTCTGAAAAAATAAAGCTTTTCTTATTAAAATTTGTAATTGAGAACAACTAAGAAATTTACAGTATCCGTTTTTTGCTTTTTATTAATTTATAAAAAATAATATGTATTAAAATTATATAATATAAGTTTGCATTAGTACAAATACCTATATTTATTGCAGGATCCATAATGGATTTTAGAATATTTACAANGAAAGGCTCCGTCACTCATCCCTTGATTGTTCATTGTAGGCTTGGTAAAACTCTTAATGAGCTTGAAAAACTTTCCTAGTGTCACACGGAGCAAAGAGTTATAAAAAATAAATACTATATTTCACTCACTGAACAAATTCAAAATGAATTTATTAAAAAATACAAATATTTCACAAGCAGAATTACGCGCTTTGTGTTAGTCCCACACCTCACATTTTTGTTCGGGATTCATGTAGCTATTTGAAGGGCAATTGAAGACTTTCGAAAATTCTTTGAAATTCATTAAAGGAACCAAGGTTCTGAAAAAATAAAGCTTTTCTTATTAAAATTTGTAATTGAGAACAACTAAGAAATTTACAGTATCCGTTTTTTGCTTTTTATTAATTTATAAAAAATAATATGTATTAAAATTATATAATATAAGTTTGCATAAGTACAAATACCTATATTTATTAGGACTGTGCATCTCCCTGCCATAAACCTCGAACAGGGATTGCACTTTTTCACATTTTTCCTAAAATCAAAAAACGATACTTTTAAATAGGCCTATTACATTGTCAACAAATATAAATAAATAAATAAAGTGAAAGTATTTTTATTATATAATTCATTATTAATTAGTAAATTATTAAAGTTTCCATGCTAATCTAGACTTTTTGTGTCTTTCACTATTAAAAATGATTAGCTAAAATTTGTTACATTATCAAATACATTTTCAACAAATTAAAAAAGAGCATATGCTTATTTTAGAACCTAATTAAGTGATATATATAAGATCTACTATTATTTAACATTTCTTCTATTAATAACCTGAGCAAATCCTATAAAAAACATTTGTTCATTCGTGTAATCGAGACCTGGAAGATTTGGTTCTTTACCATGTTGCTGAAGATATCTCTTATAAGCCTGTAACAACAATTATTAAATTTCTAGAAAATGAAATAATTCTAAAATTTTTACATATTTGAAATAAAAACTTACTCGATAAGCTATAACCGTACCACTGTTATCCGAAAAATCGTCGTCGATTGTACGCCTTCCCTCTATCTGAAAATGTCAATAAGTACAGTACAATACAGTTAAACTTTAAATTTTTATTTAAAACAATAAAATATATAATCTGAAATTACAGTGATATTTCCTTCTAATGGAAGTTTCGAATATTGCTTTATTAAACAATTTTTTCTTTCTTCGAATTCCTTCAAAAATTTATCCGGCCAATCTACTACTTTTTCGTTTCCTCCTGACTTTACTTTCACCCGTTCTGTAATAAAATAGAATATATGAATTATTAAAAATAAATAATTTTATTACTAATTTCAGCAACGAAAAAATTTTACATATCCTAATAATTAAAACATCAATAATTAAGATCAGGATAAGTTACAAACCCAATTCACTGAAGCCGTGGGAAATCTCGTGGCCAATCGTACTACCAATTCCGCCATAATTTAGATATCTATTATAGAAATATTTAAAATTAGTTTAATTAATTTATTAAACTGAAGTTTTAGTAAGTAGTAATTAACATCCTTACCTCGGGGCACGGTATGCAAAATATGGTGGCTGCATTATTCCTAATGGTATAGCTACGCGAGTTATTAAAAAATAATATACATAAACTTTGGATGGTTTAAATCTTATTAATTAAATAATTTAACTACAGTATAGTTGAGGTAATCTGACATATATGTGCCCAGAATAGTGTCGGATTAAGGAAACTACTGGATTATTGGAATTAAGGTGATTTCAATTGTTTAATCCAGTGTTTTTCCGTCTTTTCTAATTGTGACAACATAACTTGGTAATTTTTTTCTTACGGAATCCTACTTCTTTATCAATGTAGAACTGTTGCGTCTTGTGTACTTTTGGTAATACACATAAGAAGTGTTATGGAGCTGCTCAGCACTATATTTCGCGGCACCACTTTAAATGTCATTGTAGCATTTCGGTTGAAAATCTAGTTTAATTATTCGGAAAGAAAACACTTATTTATTTGCACGATAAGAATACATTGTATTAATCAAAAACGTATAATTTGGTTTTATAAGTTATGGCAATGCAACACTTGCGCGATCTGACGCCTTCCGGGAGGTTGTTTAAGGGTAACAGGCCCCTATTCAGGCGTTACAGACGTGGAGAAAAACTCGGAAAGCTCCACGTAGCCAGCCCGTCCTGGCGAAGCGCTAATCCATAACCAAATTCCCGGTGTTCAGGGAACGTCAAAAACATGTGGAATAGTACGAAAATATAAAATAAGAACAATCATATATCACTATATTTTAGAGTTCTTAAATTAAGCGTCCATACTTTTGAAATAATTTTCAATTGTCTTATGCCGTTTTGTCATCCGAGCGCACAGAGATTACTGGTAATATGAGTTCCAAGTTAAAGGACTCCCATATAAATTAGTGGGAAATTTAATGGGTGGTACAGTTTTGTAGAAAATTTCGGGGACTCACCCTTGAATTTATTCAGTATTGTGTTATAAGATGGTACCAATCATTTTTGAGCATCCTAAGATGGAGAATGATATGATATTCAATATCGTGCCAAAGCTGAAACTCGATATCATGTCACGATTAATGGGAAGGTGTGCAAATTTAGTGGGAATTAGTGAGCAGCATGTTAAATTTTTCGTGTATCTTTAATGTAGTTAAATAAATATTTTAAGAAATTTGTTTAAGCGTAAGATTTAAATTTATTTGTTTCTGCTATTTTATTAGTGTTTCTACGTGAGGTATGTGAGGTAATTTTAAAATAATCATTTAATAAACTTAACTATACAGTCTAATTTAGAAAAGTTGTGTGAAGGAACAGTCTCGCTTTATTAAATTAAAAATATATTAATGAAAATTCCTATTAACTTAGTAATAAAGTTAGAAAGAAGACGAAAATAAACTTTTACTTACTGATAAGTCCTGAATTTTCATCAGAATAATAGGCATTCACATTAAACGTATCAAATCGTTCTCTATAAAAGTAAATTTATATAGATTCAATACCAATTTTTTTCTTAATTATTTATCATGCACTAAGCTCAAAAACTTACCGTTTAGAATTAAGTTTTGAAAATGTGCTTTCAAAAAATCTATCTGTGTTTATATATTTATCTGTTTCTATTATATTTTTTACGTGATTATCTGTTACTTTAATCTAAAAATAAAAAATAACTTTAAAACATAAAAATTATTTTTATAATCAATTTTCAAATGAAAAATACTGTATTAAATATAATTAATATAAATAAATAAAACAAAAAACAATAATTTTATTTAACTTTTATTACACTTCCTGGGCCCACCCTAGTTATGTTACTGATCTCTCTCTTACAATAAATGAAAATTTATTATAACAAATCCATTTAACCATTTAAATATCTTAATTGGTACATTTATGAAAATACATTTTATATTTTATTAAAATATTTGAAAATAATCAAAACATTTAAACAAAAGTATCTAAGAATTAACAAAATTCTCTTTGTACTTGATCAATTTAATTTTAAAATTTTAAATATTTGTGTGTGTCTTTTAAATAGTATTTAGCGTAGGATGTAAAAATCTGACACTTTGTTTAAAAAATAAATAAATAAAAATAAAGCACCTACATTTACTATTTATGTAAATTAAGCATTCGATTTCAAAAATGTTTATAGATTTTAGACTTACTTTTGAGAAAATTTCGGTTAGCATAGGTATAATTAAAGAAGAATTCGTATATCCAATGCGATACTTAACATTTTTTACCTAAATGAAATATAAATAAAAGTTTATATAGGCTAAAATCAAAAGATTTTTCATAAGTTTAATAAAACTACTTAAAGTCATACAATAACAATAAAAAGTTGTATAAAACAAACTGTTTACAATTTTAGTTCATAAATCTCGTCAAAAAAATCCAGCACGTTACTTAATTTTAAGTTTCATAAAATTATATTAAATTTTATAAAGTTACCTTGGATATTAATATATCTTTACTATAATCGTCGATCCATTTCTTTTCCGAAATTATTTCTTCTGTTGCCTTCAATACTTCTTTCATATAACTTTCTATCTAAATGCATTAAATCATTTCATAGCGTTTATAATATAATGCTCTGATGTTTTAAATTTGCTATTTCTTTAAATATAATTTTACTTCTTTTATTTCTTCTACGGCCTGTGTATATTCCAACATGTAATATTCCAATCCGAACCTAAATGGCAATCTGAAGTCTTTTATACATTCTCTCCACTTCTGTCTTTCGTAAGATTTTGGCGTAAATACGTTGATTGCGATACCTCGCTTCTCGTCAAAACTAAGTTCTCGAAATATAAAATCCAATTCATATAAATATTTAATAACTATGTTCCAAATAACTGTATTGTAGATAATTCTGTAAAAAATGGAAAAAATCAATCAGTAATATTCATTGGAAAATTATACTTAAAACATTTTCTAAGTATACAAAAGATATAGCTTACCTAGGTTTTGTATTTTCAAATAATTTACATAATGACATCATTACTTCCAAATTAACTTCTAACTGAATGGCATTACTGTAATTTTGGAGATGATCCATATATTCGAATAAAAATTTAAAAACATCAGACCACTTAATCTAGAATATCAATTAAGTAAAATATAATATAAATTACATTTAATATATAGAGTTGGGATTCGTATTCTAGATTACCTGATTGCATATACTATCCAGATTGCTAATAGTAACCATCGTCGTATTATAACTTACGTTTTCAGTCATCTGATCGAAAATTATGTGATGAAAAATATATTTTTAATGTGTTTTATTCAATTTTAAATTTCTAAACTATTATAAAATCACAAATAATACTCACTTTTGCTAAACGTGTTTCAAAATCTATTATTTCATTCATGATCTCGTTAATGTCGGTTGGGTCTAATCCAATACGTATAAAAACATATCGAAATAAACTTTTATATTTCTCTTTCAGTTGGACTAAATACTCGTCTGTATCATTCAAAAACGCATAACTATAAACGGCAGAATATCCCATGTTCATCTTGAAACATGCACAAGTTAATTTAACATCGAATTATGGTTTATATAACAATGTACAATTTTTTTAATTAAATATTCAAAATAATCCATTAAAAGAACAATAAATATTATCAGAATAAAATTTCATTATTTTTAAATAAATTGTTTTGGCGTTCTTTTCTGAACACGAAATAATTCTCTTGTTATATACAATGTTTGAAATAGTTTCTTTTCAAAATTATTAGTTAAATTGTGAATTATCAAATATATAAGACTTCATGGAACATTTTCGTAATGAAAGATTAATTCATTTATTTTATAATTTTATATAAATTGATTTAGTATTTGTTTCATTTATAACCTGGACAAGGTCATAAACAAAATCCTGGGCCAGATCGTAGGCATCCCTACGAGCTGGCCCAGGATTTTGTTGATAAAACTGCATCAAACAGCCTGTTAGCGCGGGGATGCCTCTTTGGGGAAACAGAAGTGTTTATGATTGCCATACAGGATCAGGTCATAAATACTAAAAACTGCAGAAAGCACACTCAAAAATACAACACTCACAAATAAAACATGCAGAAAATGTCACATCATGCCGAAACCATACCACACATCACTTCTGGTTGCAAGCTCTTGGCACAGACAGATTATTTACATAGACATAATCAAATAGCAAATATAATACACCAAGAGCTTGCAAATAAACAAATTATTAGAGACCTACGAATATATTCATTGGAAAACAACACGCACAAAATGTACTATGAAAAAGCCATAATCACAGATAAAAGAATTTACCACAACAGACCAGACATCACACTCATTGACAAACACAATAAATTCACATACATTGTAGACATATCCATTCCAAACATTCACAATATACAAAACACATCTACTGAAAAAATTAGCAAGTACACAGAACCCATCCAGAAAATAAGGCATCTGTGGAGGATGGATAGGGTGCTTATTGTACCTGTCGTTCTCTCCTCTACAGGAGTCATACCTACACTAAAGCCTGGGAACATTACAATTGAATAGAAATACATATATCTCACTACAGAAGGCCACTATATTGAATACATGTCATATTGTTAGGAAATTCCTGAATACAGAAACACACATTGACACACTTCTTTAATTGACCGGTAGCTGAGTACTATGCCTTCACTCTGGTCCGGCATAGTACACAGCATAGTACCGGTTTTATTTTTCAATTTGTGCCATTCAATAAATATATATTTTTTTAATTCTAGAAGTCTTTGCTATTTTAATTTACCACTATTATAAATGTTTTTAATATTGTACACGTAAACCTTGTTTATAAATAGAACTTATTATACTGGCGTAGTTTCGAATTAGTAAAGGGAGGAAATCTTAGTAAAAAATAAAACAAAAGTATCTTTACTTTCACCTGTGGACAATATAAAAATAAAATTGAAATATTAAGGAGATTGAGGCATAAAGAATTAATATTTATTTCTACTATTATATTTTCAAATGATGCAAACAACTATAATTAAAATTTTTCTTGAACAATTCGAGATTGAAAATTTCAAAAATTATAATTTTTTCGAAATAAATCATTTATCATGCAAAAATAGTATTTACTGTTTGGATAAAGGAATACAAGAACATAAATGAAATGTAACTACTTGATTTAATTGACGGAGTGAAATCGAATGTAAGTGAAGAATACTAAAGGAGACTTTATGAAATTCTTTCGATCTATTGTATTATTCGATATAATATTACAGTACAATCTCAGTAATCCGGTCCTTCGCTAGTTAAACATTGCCAGTAATCCGGCACTAGCTACTCTTGGGTATTACTGGTACTGTTGCCAAGTCATAGACAAGCTTGCATTAGTGTAAACTCTAGTTTCCACTAAACATGGCATGGTATCGAGCTCGATCTTGATTACTCGAGCTTGCTGACGATATTAAAGATTGTTAGGCTCATCATCTTGAGCTGCTCAAAACAGGTATAGTATCTTATAATAATAATATTTAAATATAAAATCAACTCCCCGAAACTTTCCACTAAAAATACCGGATCTTCCATTTATTTTCTAATTAAATTTTCCACGGTCGATTCAATTTCCCACTAAATATAGTGAGAATCCACCAACTTGGCAATGATTACCAGCGACCCAGTGCGCTTATATGTTCTTATCAGTTGTCCAACTTAATACAGTGTGTTAAAATCATTCAAATAAACAATTTATTTCGAATGTTTAAACTATTGAATTCATCTTACTTTCAGTAATCCGACATTATTCCGGTTCCATATCTATCGGATTAACGAGATTGTATTGTACTTTATATTTTTGTCTTCTAAAAAATAAAACAATATTCCTAAACATATATATATCTAACTCTTCATAGTTAGATATATAATCCTATAATTATGACAGAATAAATATTAGTTTGGTCAATCAGTAATTTAAACTAAGTGTAAATTCTATTGTATTATGTTAAAAACATTATACATACGTATATATACTGCAACGTATCGTTCTGAATGTGTGAGAGAGCTTGGTAAAATATCCCAGTCGGTTTATATAACATATGTTTGGCCAGGATTTTTTCTATATTAATGGATAAATGTTTATCGCGAGGATATTCAGTAAAGGGCCAACCTGAGATTTGAAGCGCATCGAGAATATCATCCAGAATTTGCTTAACAGAAGTAGCTAAAATGCAATTTTATAAACATGAATTATTGTTTTAAAATCAATAAAATTTTTGGATATTTATAACTTAAATAATTAACATTTTAAATCGTTATTATTATTAATTAGACACTTACGTTTCTTTAAACATGACTTATAGCACTTTTTCACTTTCTCTATATAATTATGAGTTTTTGTAGATTCCTCCGGTTTTTCCAAAGCTTCTAAAAACGTAATAAAATCATTTACATACCAGAAAAAGTGTTATTTCAGTCTTATATTGAAATTTATATGGGCCTTTCTAAAGTTTTAAATCAAATAATCTTTTACATACAACTGTTTACTTTTCTAAATGAAACATTAAATAATCTATAAATTAAATTTATTTTGCTATTTTAAAAACGTCTTTAACTAAAAAATCATTTATAATGTTTTACAGTAGAAAATTAAGCTTAATTAAATAACGTATTTTTAAGTTTATATTTTATTTGACAAAATTATAATTTATAAATTAATTTTCTGCATTAATTCTACACCGGATCTACGTGTATAAAAATTTAAAGATAAATTTAATTTTGATCATTCCGAACTTAAATTTTCCTCGTTTATATATTCAGTAAAAATGAATTAAATTCAAGTATTCGGCATAAAGAATTAATTTTATTTTTCATATATATATCATAAATTATTATGCAACTGTTATTTTGCTCCTCCCGATAATCGTAAAATGCAACTTTAGATTTATGATTACTTTTAATTCAAATTAAGAAATTATCTTTTATTTATTAATTTTAATGAACATGGACTTAAACGTTAAGTAATTTTTTTGTTTATCAAATCTTACATTGAGTTGTTGAATAAATAAATTCATTTAACAGAAAGTTACCTTTTTGTAAGTATTTTATATGTCCTCTTAATTCTGTATCGGGATCGATCCAATCGCTATAAATATCTCTGTACTTTAGATAAGATCCACAAGTAAACTTGTAAAAATCATCACATGGATTGACTGAAGTATCCATGTTTTGAAGAATTCTTCCAGCTTGTAATACAAAATTAGATAAATTTTAGTATCAATAATCGTAATACACTCACTGCCAAAAGTTAAGCACGGAGCAGAAAATGTTTATGTCCGGAAAGCAATCTGCATTTGAGAGGCTGCAATTCACTGCAGAGGTAGGTGGAAGTATGCAAATATGTTACGTTACTATCAATCATGGTTACGTGTCACAAAATATGCAAAAGATGCAGTCATATAAGAAGCCAGCCTTCTGAAGTGTGAGAGGAGTTGCATGTAAGTGCCGAGAAAAAGTGTGGAGAACTGTTGTACAATTAGTGTGCATGACTGATGTGTTTTTATGACTTCCAGAATACGAATGACAGACAGTGAGTGCTGGTGGTGTGTGGGATGCCTTGAAGCAGGACAATCAATCACAGATGTTGCTCTTTTCTTTGGCATTCATCATTCCGTCATTTCACGGTTATGGAAACAATTCCAAACAAGCCAAACAGTAGTCTGAAGACCTGTGGCCGGTCGCCCAAGAGTTACGATCCCTGCAGAAGATCACTATATTGCTGTTGTAGCCAAGCAGAATCAAAGAGCAACCTCTACACATGTGACATCAATGGTTGCAGCAGCCATTGGTAAAACGATATCTGCTGCTACTGTGCGCCGAAGGCTACACATGAACGGACTGTACGTCTGGGTACCATGAATTTGTGTTCCACTATCCGTCCAATCCAGAGGCACACGATTAAAGTGGTGTCTGCAACATGTGAATTGGACTGTGTCTGATTGGGGCAACGTTATGTTCATGGATGAGTTGCAATTTTCTCTGGAGCCAGATTACAAACATGTAAGAGTATGGAAAGAAAAAGGCACATGCAATTGACCCCAGAACATCATCGAGCATCATGCATTCTGAGGTGGAAGCATTATGGTGTGGCAGGCATTTCTTTGGGATATCGCACCGACTTGCACATCAATCGAGGGGGTTCTGTAATGGCTGTCCGGTATCGGGATGTAGTCCTCGAACCCATTGTGAAATTGTTTGCTGCAGCAGTTGGTCCTGCTTTTGTTTTAATGGATGATAATGCACGACCCCGTAGAGCTGCCCTCGTCGACGACTGCCTCGAGAGTGAGGGAATCGCGCGTATGGATTGGCTGGCGTATTCACCAGACCTCAATCCCATTGAGAATCTTTGGGATACCCTCGGCCGTGCTGTGTGTGCACGTTTTCCCCCTGCCACACTCACTGAGTTGCAAACTGCTCTACAGGAGGAATGACACTTATTTGATTCTGGAGTGGTTGATCACCTTATGGAAAGCATGGTTACATGCTGTGAACTTTGTGTAAGGATAAGGGGTGACCATTTACCTTATTGATGTCAGTTTTGTTTGTTTGTTTGTTTGTTTTGGATTTAAACATCGTTTTGTTAATGATTCCAATATGATTTCATCTTATACTTTATGAAAATTCAATATTATTTTCATTTTTCTATGTAATTCTTTGTGCTGTTTCATGCACAAACATATTTGCAACTATCCTGCCGCATTTCGTGCCAATCACAGCTGTATTTGTCTATTTTTTCGCAGTTTATCGCTTTGTGCTTAACTTTTGGCAGTGAGTGTATATTGAGAGAGGCTCTGCCGATGAATAAGGAAGAGAGGCATCTGCCTCAGGCATCAAAAATTGAAAGACATACTAAAAAGGCGTCATAATGTTTATAGAAATATAAATGCATTAACACTGTTCTTCCATCCTCCAGCGCAATTTCACAATAATATGGAATCAAAATTATAAATATTTTATTCAAAAACAAAATTAAATAAAAGACATAAAAATAAGTTAATATAATATTCTTTGGATTAATCGGCCAAGTCTTAATAGCAAATTCTGGTATGAGTTATATTCCTACTTATTTACATAGATTATAAGCGTCCTTATTATAAAACCACTTTACCTGAATTATGTAATCACAGATGAGTAATTTTCTGTGATTTTAATTAATAGATAAATTACACTCAACTTGTTTTATTAAACATATTTTACCATACTTTGTGTATATTTAAGCTAGATAGTAACCGTAAATAATTTGTTGCATTTTTCCTTGAAAGTGTATATATTCATATTCTAGTCTAGTCTAGTGTAATATATTCGTAATTCTAGTCAGGAAAAACACAACGAAGTATTTAGATCATCTTTTAGTTTATAGTTTGTTTGTAAGAAATAGCCTATTATTCAATAAAATCTGTCAAAAACAGAACTAAATAAAATGAAAACATGCCTACACAGAAAAATTTCTTCGGACGGAAAATTTCTTTATTCTCATAATGATTAAACTTTTTCCGCATTGCAGAGAAGTAATAGTTTAGAAATCATTATTAGAAAACGTACATTTTGTTATGAACATATTTAGTTGCATATATGTTTAAAGTGATTTACTAAATAAAACGTGTTAACTATTCAAATACATAATTAGCTGAAATTTTTCACGCCCCTTTATGAAGAATGCCAGTTGGTGCAAATATATAATTCTAGTAGGCTACTGTATCTACTGTACTATAAACATTTCTTTTTTTCGTATATGCGAAAGAAATATCTATTAAAAATTAGTTAATGATTTCTTCTAAATGATTTCTTAACAATATATTTGCAGTAACGTAATTTTACTAAAACTCAGGAACGTGACTTAAACAATGTTAATTTGAAGTAAAGTTTATTTATAATAAATCAATAAATATGTATTGAAGATTTTAAAAAATCATGTAAGGAAAGAAAATAGAAACAGTAAAACTATAAATTTATACATGATATAGGTTACATTTATGCATTTCTTTTTCTTTCTACTTCTATTAATAAACTGAAAATTATTAAATAAAAATCAGACACAATGAAATTTATAGAAACTTTTATCACTTTTATTTGTAAGTGAATATATCGTATTGTATCGTATAAAAAAACTTCAATAATCATATGATAATATATTGTTTTAACAGAAGAAGCAGTCTTCGAATTTTACTTTTACTCTTGACACTTTTTAGGAAAAATTATATACATGTTTAAATGTCGATTTTTATTTATTCTGACGCAATTTAAATCATATTATTCATTTATTTCATGTATATAATAGATTATATCTTATATTTGCTAATGTTTCTTACTTTTTCAAGAGTAAAGCGTCTGTAAAAATATTAGTAGTAATTCAAACACAAATTATTATCGTATTTATTTTCAGGCACTTGGCAATTTTTATCATCAAGTTTTTATTTAGTTGATTTAAGTATTTGCCGATGTATAATGCAGTTTAGCTTAATATAATCTTATTCCAAAGTGATTAACGAACTTAAATATTAAATATTAGAATAGATTTTTAATACGCCTTTATTATGAAAAAGTGCAGAAAAAAATAAATTTTTAATCGCCTTTATGCGAAGCATATCTTGTATGAAAATCGAAGTGTTTCTACCTCTAAGGATTTTATTGGTAACATAATGAGATGGAATGAATTTTTGTCATTATGAGGATCTTTCATTAATGCTCTCATCATTGAGAAGTGGAAATCTTCATTAAGATCGAATGCGATTCTCTCTCTTGTGGAACGTTTAATCATAAGCATGTCATTGATATCTTTCACTTCTCTTATCGAACTAATTGCGAGTAAAATCTATTTTCCTATAAAATTAAGTTAATTGTATGGCTTATATAGTACTGTACTAATAACTTGATTGTTTACAATCCAATCTCGTAAGATTTCGATGATTTAAATTATCATCTTACAATTTGAAACAGTGTCGTATAATTTCTTTGTTTCTCAAATACAAATAAGTGTCACAAATTACAACACTTGGCGTTTTACCATCTTACTTTAAATTACCATGTTAAATTCTTTGAATTTAGAATTTAAATAATTCAAAAATATTATGTCAGATTTACATTAACTTTTGTTTGAAAGCACTTAATGTTGTTTTACAAAATATTATTTTATAATGAAATGAAAATACTAAATATTACGGAATGTTAATACCTTTAAGTATCTTTTTTAACGAAAAAGTAATATTCATAATTATTTAGACCCATATATTAATCGACCTAAAAAATAAATCTTCGAATCTAAATCAAATTTATTCTTAAAATAATTGTATATAAAATTATTGTAATATTTACCTCAAAGGATTTTTGAATTAATAAATCAAGAGCCTTACCTTCTTGCTTACAGATTGGATTCAGACAAACTTTTTCTTTCGGAAGAACTTCATTATTTGAATCTGTTCGAAAAGATTTTTATATCATTTACTTTCTTTTATGCATAACTATACTTATTTCTGCTTACTGGACAACGTTACAAAAATTAATATTGCGATACTTTTATAACATTTACTTAAAATTTTATGTAATAATAAATAAATAATTTCAAATAGTTACTTTTATTATGTAGACCTGTTATAAGAGCAATTGTAGTGATAAAAACTATAATCAAGATGATGCAAACAATAAAGAAACAACGCTCTAGTTTCGATCTTCTGTGCCATGACATACATTTCCTATATTTATAAATGATATGAAATGTTATTTAAAAGTGTTTAAGATTTTTATAAGATTTTTTAAAAAGTAAATACAAATTATTCTTACTTATTTTAATAATAGGCCTACTATTGTAGATATTAAGAATTATAAAAAGAGAGATTAAAAATCTATATACAGTATCATTGACAAAAAATATAAAAAATATATAGAAAATTAACACTAAAAAATTACAATAAAAAATAAATATGTCTAAAGAAAGAGAAAAAAATGTGTTAAACTAGATCTCGTGTTAATTTATTTTAATTCTGACTAAATTTTTTCTCATTAAATTCCCTACATTCGTTTTAAATAATGTATTAATGTGGTCTGTGAATATTCTCCAGAATAAATACAAATTAACGACTATTAACGGAGATTTTTATTTCAATATAAAAGTATATAAAATATATTTCTTTATTTAAATAAAATGGCGTCGCTACGTCGTTAGCTCTGAAGAGATGAATGACAAATTAGTTGACTCAATAATCAAAATTTCTAATATTTGTGTAATTTATTCTGTATTTAATACAATAGTAACAAGGAGTTTAGAAGTTTTAAAAAAATTTAGCTACAAAATCATTAGTCTATATAAGGTAATGATTTATTGAGTTTAAACTTTTAACATCAGTTTATAAATTAATAAATAAATAAATAAGAAAACAGCCAAGCAATCGCCTTAGATACTCGGGCTATAAATCTGCTAAATTTATTAAATAGTTTAAAACTTCAAATAGTTAGTAGACTAACTACCGGTACCGCATTTCTTCGATTAAACCCGAAGGTTTATTTTTAAAATGTTCGTATCCTTTTGAGTTTATTTGAAGACCCGTGATTTTTTTTATGACGAAGTTTATTACCTTACAGTGGAGCAATGTTGCCACGTCTACCGAATTTTCGGTAGATCTACCGATTTTGGGACCGATCTACCGATTGAAGCACCAAATCTACCGAAAAGTTTACGATAATTCAAGAAAGAAATTTTTATTTTCAATGTATCTAAAAATTCTCAATAAAACATTTCTTTGTACCTTCATTTCTTATATATTGTAAGAACTTTATTGCAAAGATTCTGTCTCGTTTTGTTGAGAATATTTTGTGTCTGCCTCATTCTTCAGCTAATGTAGAAAAAATATTTTCGTAAATAAATCTGTTAAACACGAAACACGGAAATAAACTGAGCTCTGAAACAATCACTGGCTTACTTCTTACTAAAAAATTAATTAGATAAAAATTACTGTTACGATTTTCCTGTAAAAGTTAATTTAATTTCAAAAATAAGAAACAGTGTTAAAAACATACAAACGGAAGATATTGAATAATAATTATTATTATTAATATCCGAAAAATAAAAGGTAACACTGTATTTTGTTAGAAAAATAAGACAAAATGTACCTACTTAATTAGTAAATTATTATTTTTTTACGTAAGTGTTCTGTGTTAGTTTTTTGTTTTTTATTGTTTTATAGTGTATAATAAAATGACGAAAAAGAATGTTATTGTTTATGTGCAACCTGCTTTCTGCCACAAAAAGTCGATTTACCGAAAAATTACCGAAATCTACCGAAAATTGCCTAATGAATCTACCGATGGCAAGCAAATCGGCGTGGCAACGCTGGACTGGATTTAGTTTCAAGAACTCTCTTGAGTCGATCGCGATTGAACCTCGTTTCAGTCGAGATTGAAACGGTCGAGGGAGGTCGTACCAAGGCGAACGCGATATAAGGCTCTAGTTTAGTAGTGTTACAGAGTATAATACGTGTATTTTAATATATTTTTTAAAAGAAACAAAACCACTGAGAAATGTTACGTGTGTTTAACAAGGTTCGGAAAACTTTGAAAATGTTAACAACGGGTTCGGCCGAACCTGTGCGAACCCGCTGAATATCACCACTGCTTACATGACCAGATGGCCGATCGATCAAGATGGCAGCCTACCGCTCTGAGGAACACGGGATCGAATCTAGAAATTCATCAGGAATTTTTCAGGGAGTGGTTCGTCCCACACAAACCGGCTGCCTATTCGCATTTTTCACCGGATGCTCGCCCTCTGGTGTTTAAAAACAAAACTATTCTATCTGGGTCGTTTGATTCATTCTTGTGTATTATCAGCAGTAAAGATGAAAAGCAATAGAAAAAGCAACGCTTACTGTTGGTTCCAAATTGCAATTTCAAAGCCTTACGAGAGCCTGACATAAGTTTTCGTCTATTCCCACACGAAAAACGGGAAAAGCAGATGATTATTCGGAAATTGATCGGTTACATTTATGAGCTCTGAATTCTGAAAGAGTGGATTAGACTGTTAAGAATTGGCAGTTTCCCGATTGTCCAGCTTTCACAAACAAGTTATGCTGTCAATTTTAAAACATTTTGTTAAAATTTAAAATGCCGGTAATTTTGTGTAGGACATAGGGTCGGATTTAAGCATTTCGAAGCCCTAAGCTGAATTCTGTAAGGCCCCTTACCAACCCTTCACGATTTTAGAAGTCAATCATAAAAAGAAAAGAATTAAACCAGACTATGACTTTGATTTAATATGGATATTGGAAGAAAAACACATGAGGTTTTACTAGTCTTCTGTTTTATAACTAAGTTTAATTAAATTTTTATACCCATTCCATTAAAAATCTTTTTTTT
>NW_019385114.1:0-7221 GCF_000671375.1 Centruroides sculpturatus | reverse complement strand
AAAAGAGACAGATAGGACGTCGATATAAGTCACAGTTATGATTTCACAGATTCGAGACAGCTTGATAGCCCGAACGGCCCCAGGCTTTCGCCCGTGCACGCTAAGTGACTTTCATTACAAGCATTAAGCTTTCCGAAGTCTATGACAACACCTGTTTGGCATTGACGGCCGCAAATTTGGCGCCAATAAGCTGCTTCGACTTGTTCTATTATGCTATCAACTCAATTTCTTATTTATTTTCACATTTTAACTTCGCGGTCTTTTTCTGTTCTTTTTCCGTTATTTACACGTGTAGGTCATTTCATTGTTATTCACATTTGATATCGTCATTTATCACATACTGCCATGACGCTCTTGTCTGAACTGTCAAGAATTAACGCGATTGGCGAAGCGTAGTGACAGTGGGCCAATGGAGAGCAGGTCCTGGCTATAATGCGGTTTGCGCGCCAATTTTCGTACGTGCGTTAATCAAGCCGAATAGTTTGGCCAAATATTCGGCTATTCGGCCACGCTCCTGGCCGAATATACTATTCGTTACAACACTACTTACACCTCTTCCTTACATTACATTTCTAATACGCGTGATGCGACAGCCGGATGACCGAACGGCAGCCAACTGCTCTGGGTACCCGGGATCGAATCCGGATGTAGTCGAAAAACTTTGAAATTTTTCTGGAAGTGGTCCTGCCAAGTGCTTTCTCTCACCATATGAGGCGGTCAAGAGGTGAGGGACGGTGTTTACAATAGCTAAAAAAAAAGGTTGTCTTAATAATTTACATCCGAAATTTCACTTGTGTGATGTAATTTCATGTTCGAAACTGCTTACGTAACAGGTTAATAACAGCTCAATAGCATATCCTGGATCTACTATTATATGCCTTTCAAGTTTCTAAAACATTATGGGCTGCTGAAAATTTGAATTAACTATATATTAAATGTAGACTCGTGTTTACATTTTATGCCACCGTTGTTTGCATCTTTCCTACATTTAACCCCAACTATTACTTTTAAGTAAAATGAACAAAAGGTGTGAAGAATAGAGAAATAATTAACAGTTACGGTGTTGACAATCCAAGAGAACAAAGCTACACGCAAAGCTATCTGTGACCTTACGTACACTAATTCTGTTTGGAAAATCGATTATCAATCTGTACATTATAATTATTTATAATATATGTATATTGTACAAGTTAATATTATATAATAATCACAATATTATAAAATAAACAAAATATAAGGCATTGTATTTCTTTGTATCTAGAACACATGTTCCTCTCACAAACACAACGTATTGTGAATAATTAATTCCGGAGAGAGGTAAATTCAGGTGATGTGCGCTTGTGCTCTCTAGTGAACTTTGCGAGCTACACACTGTTTTTTATTTTATTTTTTTTTACTTTAAAAGCAAGAGTCGTTTTAAAACTAAAGTAATATACGAGTAATAGCATAAAAATAGTAGATAAAGCAAATAAAAATGCATAATTCATTGAAATTTTAACTAATTTATGAAATACGCTGACCACAAAATGAGGCATATGTGAGATCAGAATATACGTAGAATTAAAACATATCCTAGTATAAAATCAAATACCACGGTCATTCAAATAAAAAAATAATTAAAAATCTTTATGGTGTCCTTTTCTTTTGTCGTTTATAATAAATGAATAAAACGCCCATAAAAATTAAAATTGTATTAGAAATTGTTCCAGTTGACCATGAAAGTTACACAATAATTTTCCGGATGTCCACATATAGCTGACTGAATTGTATTACTGTATATCAGCTTTTTAAAATGGAAGCTGACGTCTTTTAAAAGAGTATTATTTTAGTATTCCAAATGAATGGAAACGTATGAGTGAGTAAAAACAATAGAAAACTTTTTAATAAATCAAATGAATTAATGTGTATGTTTTAATAAATTAAATTAACAGTTTTTAAGTAATAAAGAAATCCAAATTTATGAATTATAAATGTTTTTAAGCTTTCTAATGAATTTATTTAATGCAAAAAGTACAGTAATTACGCTTTATAGTAATTAGTTTTTTAATTGATTTTAGATTTTCTAGAAATAATTTTTAAAAAATGAAGAAATTTTCTCAAAATTTTCCTGATTAACATTAATCTGTATTTTGAAACTAACAAATTTGACTTATTCATCATAAATTTAGGATCTTTCTTTTAATTACATTTATAAAAAATTTCACTTAAATTATGTATTTATTTATTTATTTTAAACTTTCCTTTAGATTTATAAATTAATGAGACATTCCATTTTTATATTATCTTATTAAGACTCTTGTTAGTCAGTTGTTTTACAAGAACTTAATTCCCAGTTTCCTGTTCGTCTTTGTTCATGTAGTTAAAATTAATATAAAGGCCAAGATAACAATATAAACGAAAAGAATATTGCGCTGGAATAACAAATGTAGGTGAATATACAATATTGCTAACAATATATTTGTATTTGCACAACAAAAAAAAAATATATAATTTATTCATTTTTATTAATTCATAAATTATATAAACATAGAATTTAAAATAAATCATTTATTAAATAAGATAATTATTAGCGATGCCTCATTAATAATTAGTGACGAACAGACTCAAGACGGTAACGATATTAGTCTCTTGTTCTGAAGGATTCAATTATGAGTTGTGGCTTAATCATTTGAAATTTGCCTAAGTGATTTTAGATGTTTATGTCAGACCCCGTCTCATATACTATTGAACCATTATACGTATGATGAGCAAGAAAAAAATCCCTGTTGCCATGATGGGCAAGAAAACAATCCTCTTAATGTTGCAGGATAGAATGACTAAGAAAGATCACTTAATACGTCTAGACACTATATAACTTAAAATTTTAGACCATCATTATTAATGTTTACCCCTGAAAGGAAATAACTTAAAATGAATGTAAATTATAGTATCCCGAGCTTAAAGTTGTCAATCTCGAATGATATTTCTATTTAATTGTGTATCAATTTAAAATATCCAATGAACAGTTTATACTTAGATGCAAAGTAAAGCTTTCAATTGACATAAAATATATTTTGTTTAAACAGAAAATTATTTACTCACTTTTTATTGCGAAATTCTGCACCGTTTTTTTCTATTTCCATAGTTTTTCTATCACATCTAATTCGATTATACAACTTATTCGCTAATTTTATACTTTGTAATTATACTTAAAGCAAAGTTCGGACATTATTTCCTTTGTAATAGCGACTTCGCTTACTTCTATACACGAGTGTCAACAGAATGAGTCTGTCCTTGGAGTAGAAAATTTGTCTGGCGTGAATTTTCTCCGACAGATGGTGCTATATTTTATTATTTATAATTCTATAGTAGGCCTATATCCATAATAATTTGATATAATTTTTGTATAAATTATTATATATTTTACATTTTAAGCTACATTACATTTATTCATTATAACTCAATAGAAGTTTTATTGCTTATTTATAGAAAGAATTCTTGAGATAGAACATCAGAAGAGTATTATTTATAACTTAAAAATACAAAAGTAACCCAATATATTTTAAATATTTTTGAAAAGTTGAACATTTACTTATTTTATAATTTTTTAAATATTGATTTTAAAGTTAAATCGATAGAACTTAAATTTTTTAAAGTTTAAAATAATTAATGAAATTGTAAAAATCACTATTACTTTTTATAAATTAATAATGTATTATGGAAACCTTAATGATAATTAGAGTAAGCAAAGAGCGTTTCATCACATACTTCATTGGAAATAGACGCATCAGCAATATCTGGCAATATAAAACATTCGCGTGCTGTTGCTCTATGATTTGAAAATGGCCACAACGCAACGAAGGCTTGCCATCTCATCTGCAAGCGTTTGTTAAAGCGTTTACAGGTGTACCAAAATCAACCAGCTATTGCTAATGACAAAGGGATGATAGGGCAGAAGGCAATGATCTTCATTTGTATGACATCATCATCGTGGATCTGCTTTCTTTGATATTAGTGTTCAAACGTTCTCAAGAGCAAGTAGAACAAAATATAAACATTTTGGCTTAAAAATACAAACGTTTAAAGTTTGAGAATTAATTAAATAGTGTTGCCATAAAATTGAAATACATTTTTTTAATAAAACTACGGTATATAACTTATATATTTATGTTTTTTATTAACTGATAAACGAAATAATAAATGTACATACTGTATATTGTTTACTTAATATTTTAACTCTACAATACAGATTGAACCTCGCTAATCCGGAAAGCTTGGGACCAGAAAGATGCCGGAATAGCGGATTTTACAAATTAGTGAAACTAGGGATAAAAATATCAATATGATAATGTCTGTATCTGTATAGCAGAATCAACCACCTTAAGCAAGTTGTGGCAAACATAAAGAATATGGCCACGGTGGCCAAACTGTGGCTCACGAGCCGCATGAGGCTCCCAACTACTTATAATTTTTTTTTTATAAATTTGGTTCATGCTATTTACAAATGTATAAAATACATTTGTAACTTTTCTGACTATTACGTAGTGTATTGTATAGTAAGATCTCGAGCAGGCAACTGAAAGCTTAGGATACATTAATAAAGTCAAAGGAGTTAAATGATTCTTTACTTAGTCAGTATCAGTAAAGTAAATTAACAGTGATATTTACTATTTAACATAGGCAAGTATAGTATTTTACAGGATTTTTATGTATGACAGTATTTTTTATAACTATATACAGGATAATATAAATAGATGATTTTGTTCTCGTATAGATATTCCAATAGATAATGCGGTGCTCATTTATTTCTGATAAGCAATGTGACAAGGTTTAATCATCTGTGGAATATGAGGCGCTGGCGGTGCCACAATTCCGTATTACCAATTTACGGATCATTTGAGGTGGCGTTAGATATTTTTCTAACCCTAATGAAAAGTTGATTATTTCAGATATTTTTAATTTACTACTAACTTTTTTCCAATTAAAGTGTTTAAAACTCCCAAAAAGTCAAAAATCGGCTTGTTTTCATGTAATCAGAAAATAAAAAAGTAAAAATACAAAAAGAAGAGCTGTAACCTATTATTTGCGTAACAGTAAAGATCTTGGCAAATTATAAACAAATTGCTTCTTGTCGTTCTTATTTAATGTTAAGGTTTATAACTCTAGAACGGCTATAATTAGAATTATCACAGTATGTATTGAAAAAAGTTTAAGTATAAGACCAGAGACTAATGTTTGCCGTGCTACTTTTACTTGATCAAAGATGCACTTTGGAATGTTACTTCCCCCTTCAGTTTAATCGTAAGACACAGTTTTGTTTCTTCTAGGTTTACGAATTCTTTAATTAATGTTAAACCAATTTAAATTGTACCTTGCATATTACAAAATGATTTATAAAAGTTCAATACGTCAGTTTTCACCCGATTACGCAATCTCTGTGACCGTTACACATTTTACACAAATACAAATAACATTCCAAATAAGAGAATTTTGATTAAACTTTAAATTACAATAATTGCATTGCATTGATCGATCAAAGAATTGTTTAATTACATATTCTTAAAGCTGAATAAATTTTCTTATAACATATAATATTAATAATAATATAAAATCAGAATTCGTTTACTTAATGCATTAAAATGCATTTTTTATAGTTTTTGTAGCAACTTTTTAATTTGTTCATCAATACTAACAACAAATCATGCAAAACATTTTTCATTGTATTAGCCTATATCTAAATAATTTTAAAAGATAAATTATACAGCATATCTATACTTTAGGAAGTAAATGTTAAATATATTTAGCTTATTTATTAATATTTATCTGAACCATCTTAGTTAACTTGTAAATGATTGAAATAATTTAAACTAATTACATATATATTATGAAGGCAATAATTTTTATCGTTACATTTTTTAGATCTTATTCGTTTAAATAGTTGATAAATTATCATTAATAATCATTTACTTATTTATTTATAAAATATACGTGGCGATGCTCAATAAGCAAAATAAGTCAGCCCCACATTAATAATCATTGAAAGTAAATGACTAAAACATTTTAAAATTTTGAAATTACCATAAAATTCTAATCTATTGTTATTAAAAAGTTCTTATTTTTGTCTTCTTTGATTAAGTCTTATATAACTTTATCATTAACAAAAGATTTATTGTCAGACTTTTACTACACGACAACAGTAAGAAATATACATAAATTAATTAATTTATTTATTTATTAAAAGTTAATTAATAAAGAGCAATTATGTATTGTGACATCGTCACAATGCTGGGCAGCAATCTTTAATCTTCTTTAAATTATCCGATACGTGTAAAATGGTACTTAGATTGTCTTGTAGGTTTTATAAAGATATGTTTTAAAATTTAGAAACATTATAATTAGTAAAGTGATGCTTTCCAATATCGTGGTCAATAAGTAAAGGTTATATTGGGTTGAACAGAAAGTTTTAATGTATTTTTAATAGCTGTGGTTATCTGAAATAAATGTGTGATTTAATTATAAGTTATGAAATGTAACACATCACTGTTGCTAATGTGAGATATTGTTTTTTTATAGAATGTTTAAAGTAAACATTACTATGTTAAAAGTAAACGTTAAGTGGTGTTGATTTGCATTTGTTTTAATACGCATGATCGTATCCACACTCAAAGACAAATGTGACAAAAAAGACGATAAAGAAAAGTTATAAATACGTGGATAGTCTGCAATATAGTCACGTGAAATTTTCATAATTCGTCTAAGATCGATGGTATAAATTTGAAATTTATTTCCCCTGTACATCATTCTTTTCCTTTAACAACAGAGTCGTGCCGGTCATCTATCTAACTCCTTTCAGGGAAAATTTTTTGAATTGAAATATCCTGTCTTCCGATTTACATCAGAAGTTCTTATGTAGTTAATTGGGCTTCCTGCCCCTAATATTTCTACATCTGGTCTTGTTTTTCATTTATCTAACTCTATTCTCAAGATTTAAAAAAAGACAGACGGACGGACAGCCGAAAGTGGAAATTTAAAGGTGTACAATTTTTTTCAAATTGCAGCCCAACAAACTTGGAAAATTAAAAGAATGAAAGCTAATAAGTTGTTGTTTGAAAAAAATTATAATATTAACTAGCAGGTGGGCCCGGCGTTGCTGGGGCAAAAGTAACGATAACTAAGATAAAGATTATTACGTTACAGTCAACCTTACCCGTTTTCACAGAATGCAAGAATTGGGTCCCCTTA
>NW_019385113.1:308614-363282 GCF_000671375.1 Centruroides sculpturatus | reverse complement strand
GACATGCTATAAAATCCATTAATATAATTTAATAAACGTTAATAGAATCTTTCATTACATAATTTAAAATGGTCTTTAAATTTTATCTATTTGCATTCAAATTTTTTTTTGTGAAACTTTATGTATTTTTAACAGTATTATACTTCACTTTTCTATTAAATTTTTGTGTAACTCTATCATTTTCTTAAAAATGAACATATTGCAAAATAGGAATAAAATACAATTTAATTTTAAAAATTCCAAATATGTAATACCATGTTTCCAGAATCATAATATTTCAACTTAAAAAATATTTATAACATTCTAGTTTTTATGATTTTCTGACATTCAATATTTATTTGAAGAGATAGAATATTATTGCAGAATAATTGTATTTTTTAGGAATGGTAATAAGTTTTTTGATAGCATCAAATATGATTTTTTTTAAACTATATTAAAATATATATTAGTAGTATTAAAAGAAATCATTCTTCAATTCTGTAAATGTAAAAGATTGGCAAATTTGTTAACATAAAAAATGCATTTTGTAGTTACATGCATATATATAATGTTTATTTTGGTTGATTATACTAATGTGATTATATTAATCAACCAAAATAAACTTAATTAATCTGATGTTTCAGATTGCTGAATTACCAGTAGCATTCCTATACACCTGCAGATGCAGAATTACAGAATTCCCAAGAATTTTCTAATTGGAATATAACTGATATCCCAACAAGAAAGGAAATAGGACACATTTTAAAGGAAGGATATTTAAAATTTATAAAGATATTTAGTTAAAACTTGATTAGTTTTATCTTGAAAACATTTCAGGAAAAAAAACAATACACGAGGCATTAATACATATATCCAATGTATAAATGATAATATATAAATCAATATAATAATTAAAAATAGAAATCAAACATGTCAAAGTGAGAAATTCAAAGGGCTTAGCTGAAAAATGAAAGAATGGATAGAAAGTAATGGAAGATGATTTATTTTCCTCACCAACTGCTTCCATAACTAGATAGTTTAATCTCATCAAAAATCTTATTTTCACACCAGCAGGAGTTTAATGTTTCATGTGGACATGGACTAATGTTTTCAATCTAATTACAGGTGTGCTTCGGATCTGAAACTTTTTGTTCTATTTTGGAATTTGACAGAGAACAGTATAAAATTTCAAACTACCTAACAAACTATTTTATTGTCCTTCCTTCCATAGTTTGAAATTTTATATTGTTCTATGTAAAATTCCAAAATAGAACAAAAAGTTTGAGACCTGAAGCACACCTGTAATTAGGTTGAAAATGTTTGTCCACATTCACATGAAAGATTAAACTTCTGCTGGTGTGAAAATAAGGTTTTTGGTGAGTTGATTTATTTTCTTTTTAGCACACTTCACTATAGTAGTGAAGTGCTTATGTTAGGACTTTTGTGTCTCTGTCAGACATTATATATTCGAGATTATAATCCGCTCAATTCATTCGTTGAGCATGTGCAATGACTCTGTTCACTTTCATTACCTAAGTGTTATGTTCCGTTCAATCTATTCATTGTGCATGCACAAAAGGAAACTGAACATTTTTGTTTACAGTCACTGTAAGCTGTAATAAAAACTATTCGGTTCCTCTGGAATTTATAAACCATATCCCTTACTGTATGTTCAGTGAAAAATTTTTCTGAACAACTTGATTCCAAGAAGTTATAAAATTTATTTTAAACAAAAATAATATTTGATTCACTTTTGTAGAGCATGCTATCAGATTGGCCTGACCAATCTTGTTTATTTTTCATAAAGAAAGACTTTATTTGTTCGGCTTATATTTAAGAGAGCAGTTTTTATATATTATTTGGGTCCACAAGCTATATGCTTATAGTCATTTTTTAATAAAAAGCTAATTAATTTGTATCTTTATACTTTTTTTTTTTTAGTCTCAGCCTGTGTGTTAAGCAATGTATTAGTATAGAATAGAGTACTATTATTAGTAATATATTAATAATATATTGAATTATATTATTATTTATTAACTAGATACAAATTATTAAAAATACAAATTTTCACCATCTTGAAATATTAAAATAAATTTTAAAACAATTAATTACAATGAAAAAAGCTTATTAATGAATAATTTTGATAAAACCAATTCATTTATGTAAAGAATAAAACAAAATATAAAATTATGAAAAGTATTCATTAATTAATTTGAATTGTTAGTGTTTTGCATCATTTGCATGATGCAATTCATAGAAAACGACCTGATTCGTAGCCAGAAAACTCACGAATTTTGCACCAAGCGGTAGAATCTCATTTCAGTTTAATTAATTGTCTTAAACCTTTTTCCATAAATTCTTGTCTTCTAGGCACTAAGAGTGCATCATATGGTTTTTTTTTTCATTTCATCATTTCAGGATAGTGAAAACTGTATTAAAATGTTAAAATTGAAGAAATCTCATTTTTAGTAATTTTTATGATATTCATCTTCATGGAATGTTAACTAACTACAATATTAGTGATATATTTATGTTAATAATCAAATAATAGTTAATAATAGGCAGGATAATGTTGTACATAATATGATAAATCAGTTTGTCAGTCATACAATTGTACCTGTTGATAGAATTGTAACTGTATGATAGAAAACTAACAAAGTCCATTATAAATTGAATATTAATAAAAGTAAATTATTTAATGGAATTTATTTTATCATCACTATACAGCAAGTACTCACTTAACATCATTTCATTGTAATGTCATTGTGGAAAGATACATTTCTAATTATTTACAATTGTTGTTGTCAAATTTTCTCTGTAAACAGTGTGGCGAATGCCACCCTTCACATCTTAACTGTTGTGAAAAACAAGCAACGAATCCCGGGTGGTATGAGTCATCACTTCCTGGAACAAGTTCGAACTCACTCAGTAAGACCGTTGACCGTTAGTTGTTCTTTGTTAGCTGCGTCGTCGAGACATGTACCATATACACGAGAAGACAATAAACTCAGTTTTGTTATGTTCTCGTCTCATTTGTTTTTTTCACATGCAGTGATGAAAAGTAAAAGCAATAGAACCAAAAAACCACAACAGTAAATTTATTCTGTAAGGTGGGAAATAAATGCTGGAGGTTATAAACATGATTCAATTAGAATAATAATAATTGAGTTATATCTTGCTTATGTTATTTAGATTATGGTAAAATATGTTTTGTAATACTATTGTGATCAAAACGTATCAGGAATGATTCCTTTAAACTATTCACATGCAAGAAGACACTGTTGTCATTTTTTTCATTGTCTGGTATGACTTTCATCAATGTCTAGCAGTGATCTGTATGTCATCATTTACAAATAAAGGCTTATTTTTTGTGTAAAGAATTTTTACACCATCAATTTTTCAAAATATCGAGTGTAATTGAGCAAAGAATGCACAAACAGATTGCTGCTATAAAAACATTGGAAATGTTGCAAAAAGCCTTTGGTGATGGTAGTCTATCAAAAACAAAAGTTTTTGAGTGGTAGATGATTTTCATGGAAAGTAGAGGTTGCTTCAAAGATGTACTACACTCTGGTAGACCATTTTCACTTCAACTGATAAACAATACATTGCTCAAGTCAGAAATTTGGTGCTTGATGATTGTCATTTAACAATTAGGGACATTATTGAACATGTTCCAGTATTGTTTGGATCTTTTCAAGCAGTTTTAAAAGATTATTTGGGCTTGTGGTGTGTCACTTCTCGAGTGGTCTTTTGAAAAAATTCAACCTGAAAAGGTTGAATTTTTTCAAAAACATCAACTTTTCAAGTAGCCAAAGAGGTCATTATAAAACACATCATTATGGATGATGAAAGATGGATCCATGATTCTGACATTGAAAGAGCTGAACAATTAAGTGAATGTCACCCAAAAGATGAAGCAAGACCGAAAAACCATGTCAAAATCAGTAAAAAATTAAGGTCATGTTTTCTTCAATTTCCATGGTGATGTGCATCATAAATTTTTCCATCTGGCCAAATTGTCAACAAAGAATATTGTTAGAGCATTTTGCATCATTTACATGAAGCAATTCATAGAAAATGACATGATTTGTGGCCAGAAAACTCATGGATTTTCCACCAATTTTCCATGTATTTGTTGAATTTTTGGCCAAAAATTCAACAAATACAGTTTCACAAAGCTCTGTATTCACTTGATATGATATCATGTGACTTTTTCCTGTTTCCTTGACTAAAATTTCTGCTTCGTGGTCACTGTTTTAAGACAACTAATGCCATAAAAGAAAATTTGCTGTTAGTCCCATAGAGGTGTCATGAAAATGATTTTAACAAAACACATTTTGAGGATTGGAAAAACATTGGCATAAGTGCATTGAATGGGAAGGGATTACTTTGAAGGGGATGAAATGAATTTTGATGAATAAATTCAAATCTTGCATTTTATTGAACCATTCCTTATACTTTTTGATCACATGGGTTCACCATTTGACTTAACATTGCAGTTTTCAAGAATCTATCAACTTGCTGTATAGCATGTTTAGTTACTGATCAAAACTAATTTTTATACAACTTGAGTGACATGTTTGTAATTTTTCTCATATGAAGCTTTTAAAAACTTTTTATATCCACATGCCTTTGTGATAGTTATATTATTCTGAAGCTTGTTAAGGCATTTAATATGAACATAATATCTGTATTGTTGAGACATAAATATTTTAACATTATCTCACATTTCCAGTCCTAAGATAGTGTGATTATAGTTTATGCATGAATTGTACACCTGGAATACACATTTAGCAAAGATTTATATAAATGAAGATTATAAAAAATATGTATATATTTACATACAAAGCCAAATATAGTATAAGGAAGATAATATACTGTCTTACAATCATGGAAAATGCAAAACAACAATTTTCCTTACTCCTCAAATCAACAATCAGGTGGCTCAAAGAACACAACCAGTTATTCTTCCTCTAAGACTGTACATTTTCTTCCTTATAAATGAAGATCAGTTACTCAATAGAAATTTAATATTAGGAGTGTACAGTTATATGAATTAATCTCCCTAATGTCAATGTATTTTAACAGCAAAACAATTTTTTAGTTTATTTTACACATGTAACTGTTAGATGAAACTAAGCCAATAGTTATGATAGAGGCTTATATACCCCATATTATATTATTTTCATNTTTTACAGGTAATTTTTGCTGACTGCTCTTTTTTTAAAGAAGTTTGTCAAAGGAAATAATTTTTTTTTATTTCTTTAATTGCTCCTTTCACCACAGTTATTTTTTTCAGTGCTTTTAACAGCCTATTTAAGCAATTTTTACTAATTCTCATTGTTTTGATTGACAGGATCAGTTTCGAGAATGAACTTTTTGGTATATTTTTAAAGGCGAAACATGTTGCTTGGCTAAAATAAGATTCTTTAATTCTGTATGCTTAGTGTCATGGCTATTTCAGTAATTTAACTTCTGAATTTGTTAAATTTATTTCTGTTCAACAAATTTATTTATCTAATTAAAAAAAAATTAACATCCTGTACGGAAATAACATATTTGCCCTCATCTTAATTTGTTAACAGATGTTTAAGCTATTTCTGTAACTCGTTAGTATAGCTTTTTTCTAATTAATGCCTGACTGGATACAAATTAAGTAGCAATAAGTTTTACCGATTAATTAGACAATATTAAACGGGTTTAAAATTTTTTCATTGTTATTGAAATACCAGGTAATTTAACAAATTAACAGTGTAGAAGAGAAGCGAAAAGTAGTATCTAGACAACGATAAATGAAATGCAAGGTCATCTGTTATTCTACTTTATCTGGAAAACGGAAATTGGATTTCAGAATAGTCTAGCGTGGAAGAAAGAATGACTTTTTGAATATTAGTTCTCTTTCCCTTTTTGATATATTAAAATCAATAGCGATGTTTATAGATATGATTCGAAAATTTATTCCATCAATAAATAACTGGGAGCTTCTCCCTTCTTTACCCTTCCTTTACAAGCTTTCGTCATTAAATATTGTCGAATGGTTTCTAAGGCAACTTATTAGAATTATAATCATAAGAAGATAAATGGATTATAACTCTTTAAAAATCACCCGCCTAAGATTAATCTTGTTATAAAATCAGGACGTTCAACTCTCGAATTCTGAGTTTACTTCTCGTTCGACATGAGCGAATTTTTAGTTCGGTTTAGTTTCGTCTTTTTAATTTTCTAGGTCATCATCATGTACTCTGCTCTCTCTTATTAAACGTTATTACTTAATGATACACACTAAATGACTTTACGTCGCATTTTATATATTTTAACATTAATATCCGCTTTAATTTTTTTTTTCGCAGCTAATCAGTGGTGTGGCCCATGATTTGGATTTGATGCTACAGGACTTATTCCCTGATGCAAGCCTGTTACCACTTACAGATCAGTATGGATATCCCACACACTTCTCCCCTGATGACCCCTTTGTTTGGTGAGTAATTTTTTTTATAGTAATACAATTCTTATGTTGAAATATATATATATACTCTATTAATGTAAGAATTTTTTTTGAATGATTTTGCGTGTTAAAATGTTCAGAGATTTGTTTCTTAAAATAAATGATTTTTTTAGCTTTTCCGTCCTTTAAAGAAAGTACTTGTAAATTGTTGCATGGCTGAACAGTTTACTGAGTCATGTGGTATATATCACATTCGCGTTATTCATTCTCTAATTATAATACACGCGCACCTCGTTGCGAAATTTACTGGTGTTTGTTGAACAAACGCAAAATCGTGCTTTCGATAAATGATATCTTTCAAAACAAAGTTTCAAGAAATGTGTCTAATCAAAATACGTAAAATGTGACTTGTCGCCTACATCCGAACTATGAACCTTTGAGACTGGGGTCGGAGTTTCTCAATTAAACAGTTACCGATGTTTCATGGAGATGAAAGGTCGACCTTGCTGCTGTTATTGGCTCAAAAAATGGTATGTGAAAGTATTTAAAAAAAACTGATGTTTTCATCTATTCGAATATTATTAATGTTCTCTTTTTAATTGGTCTGGTTAGTAATATTAATAGTTACGTCAGCCGCAGACTACTTAGAATAAATGGTGTGGATAATATCTGTAGATGACGTGCGCTCCTTTTTTTTTTCTTTTTTTAAATCCTAAAAATACCAAATATAACACGCGATTCGGCAGTCAATACAAATTTCTACTTTATTAGATATTTAACATAGTAGTAGCCTGTATAAAAATTAATTTATTTACGTTATCTGCATCGTTCCGTAGATATTTGACTCGTCAATAAGGAAGAGTCTTTTTTTTTATCTCATTCGTCTATCACCAAGTGTATGATGGAGGGTAGACAACAAACGATGCTTCCCATAAATTTTTAATGCGGAATTTTATCTGCTTCAAATGTTTATTTCTACGGTTCTGCCTCTCTCCTTTAGATATCGAGCTCGTAATAACGCCTACCCGTTCTTTCATACTTACTGCGTGTCGTTCTATCAAGGCGAAGGTCAGCAGCTTATAGGAATTTGCGGTCAACGTCCCAGTGTTTAGCACCGGATGTGTTTACCTCACGTAATAAGTTTGTCAGTCGTACACTCGTACGTATTGACGTTCAACTCTTTATCTGTAATTACCAAGGAATTATCGAACGCGCTCTTTTTATGCGATCAATTATAAGTAAGAATCAGATAAAAAGGGATAATTTGTGAAAGAATTTCTCCTCCCAAAACTAGGTTCTCTAACCATGCACCAACGATTTTCTTTCGTCTGCGAGATAAACGGTTATTTAACTATTTTGTAAGGATTGTTCTGGCAGTTCGTGCTGTCGATTGAATTGAAGTCCACGCGACTGTTGAAGGATACAGGAAGAGACGGTTGGCTTGTTAGTAGTTGAATAATTCTGTTATGTCTGTCTGTCTCTTTTCTTCCTTCTCGAAAATTTGACAATTAAATTTTTCAGAATTTTATTATCACAATCACAGAAAACTAAGACGGAACAAATAATTTTTGTCGTTAACTTACTTACTTCATTTTCTAGAATGAGCATATTTAATAAATATGCAATTGTTAGTTATTATCAATAAAAAAGAAATTAAATATATGATGTTATTGACTATTTGCTACTGATTTGCTTTTAGAAAAGCGACAGATCATAGTTCCCCCCCTCACCGTCGGTGTGTCAAGTTCCAGTCTCCAGCATGTTTTAAACATACTTAAGAAAATTTATCTGTTATGTTTAAGTTATATTTTAAAGATATAAACATGCTATGTTCTGGTGAATCGTATTTCAGATGGAATCAAAGTCCTCTTGTGCAGCTCCTCATGTTACGTTTTAGTACGTTATTGCAGAATTTTTGAATGTTTTAGAAACATTCTTTGTAAATTTTACACAGTAAAATTTTTTCAAGCAAATTTCTATTCAGTGGAATTAAATATATATATATATATATATATACGGTATTATTAAGTAATAATTCATAAAGATAAAATTACTTATATGGGTAGTTACTTTGTAAAACTGAAGTCATTTAAATTTTTAAAAATAGTTTTAATTAAAATTTTTTATGAAATAAAAATTCATTGGATTAACTTTTTCTCACATATTACTACTTGTTTTAAAGGTTTTTTTTTTAAATTCCTAATTAACTGCAACTGGATCTTAATATCTTAATCTGAATAATCTACTTTTTTTTTTTAATGTGATTATGAACAAAAGCAGCATATTCATTTTAAATCTTTATAAAAATCTTAAGGTATATCAAACAAGCTTTTTTCATTATTTTTTTAAAATTTATAATTAAAATATACTTCATACTATAATGTTATGGCATATGAAAATTATAAATATTCCAGAATAATTTTAACCTTTGCTATTTTAAGAATTTTTGTTGAACTTAGATAAATAATATTGTAACATTAAACAATATAAAAATTTATTATAAATATGTCTGAATGTAAATGAATTAGTTTTTATTTATTTATAAATTATTATTTAAAATAAGTATCATATAAAAATATCTAATATTAAAACTAAAAAATAAATTATTTGAATGTTATTAAATCATGAAGAGTTTTTTGTGACATGCTATAAAATCCATTAATATAATTTAATAAACGTTAATAGAATCTTTCATTACATAATTTAAAATGGTCTTTAAATTTTATCTATTTGCATTCAAATTTTTTTTTGTGAAACTTTATGTATTTTTAACAGTATTATACTTCACTTTTCTATTAAATTTTTGTGTAACTCTATCATTTTCTTAAAAATGAACATATTGCAAAATAGGAATAAAATACAATTTAATTTTAAAAATTCCAAATATGTAATACCATGTTTCCAGAATCATAATATTTCAACTTAAAAAATATTTATAACATTCTAGTTTTTATGATTTTCTGACATTCAATATTTATTTGAAGAGATAGAATATTATTGCAGAATAATTGTATTTTTTAGGAATGGTAATAAGTTTTTTGATAGCATCAAATATGATTTTTTTTAAACTATATTAAAATATATATTAGTAGTATTAAAAGAAATCATTCTTCAATTCTGTAAATGTAAAAGATTGGCAAATTTGTTAACATAAAAAATGCATTTTGTAGTTACATGCATATATATAATGTTTATTTTGGTTGATTATACTAATGTGATTATATTAATCAACCAAAATAAACTTAATTAATCTGATGTTTCAGATTGCTGAATTACCAGTAGCATTCCTATACACCTGCAGATGCAGAATTACAGAATTCCCAAGAATTTTCTAATTGGAATATAACTGATATCCCAACAAGAAAGGAAATAGGACACATTTTAAAGGAAGGATATTTAAAATTTATAAAGATATTTAGTTAAAACTTGATTAGTTTTATCTTGAAAACATTTCAGGAAAAAAAACAATACACGAGGCATTAATACATATATCCAATGTATAAATGATAATATATAAATCAATATAATAATTAAAAATAGAAATCAAACATGTCAAAGTGAGAAATTCAAAGGGCTTAGCTGAAAAATGAAAGAATGGATAGAAAGTAATGGAAGATGATTTATTTTCCTCACCAACTGCTTCCATAACTAGATAGTTTAATCTCATCAAAAATCTTATTTTCACACCAGCAGGAGTTTAATGTTTCATGTGGACATGGACTAATGTTTTCAATCTAATTACAGGTGTGCTTCGGATCTGAAACTTTTTGTTCTATTTTGGAATTTGACAGAGAACAGTATAAAATTTCAAACTACCTAACAAACTATTTTATTGTCCTTCCTTCCATAGTTTGAAATTTTATATTGTTCTATGTAAAATTCCAAAATAGAACAAAAAGTTTGAGACCTGAAGCACACCTGTAATTAGGTTGAAAATGTTTGTCCACATTCACATGAAAGATTAAACTTCTGCTGGTGTGAAAATAAGGTTTTTGGTGAGTTGATTTATTTTCTTTTTAGCACACTTCACTATAGTAGTGAAGTGCTTATGTTAGGACTTTTGTGTCTCTGTCAGACATTATATATTCAAGATTATAATCCGCTCAATTCATTCGTTGAGCATGTGCAATGACACTGTTCACTTTCATTACCTAAGTGTTATGTTCCGTTCAATCTATTCATTGTGCATGCACAAAAGGAAACTGAACATTTTTGTTTACAGTCACTGTAAGCTGTAATAAAAACTATTCGGTTCCTCTGGAATTTATAAACCATATCCCTTACTGTATGTTCAGTGAAAAATTTTTCTGAACAACTTGATTCCAAGAAGTTATAAAATTTATTTTAAACAAAAATAATATTTGATTCACTTTTGTAGAGCATGCTATCAGATTGGCCTGACCAATCTTGTTTATTTTTCATAAAGAAAGACTTTATTTGTTCGGCTTATATTTAAGAGAGCAGTTTTTATATATTATTTGGGTCCACAAGCTATATGCTTATAGTCATTTTTTAATAAAAAGCTAATTAATTTGTATCTTTATACTTTTTTTTTTTTAGTCTCAGCCTGTGTGTTAAGCAATGTATTAGTATAGAATAGAGTACTATTATTAGTAATATATTAATAATATATTGAATTATATTATTATTTATTAACTAGATACAAATTATTAAAAATACAAATTTTCACCATCTTGAAATATTAAAATAAATTTTAAAACAATTAATTACAATGAAAAAAGCTTATTAATGAATAATTTTGATAAAACCAATTCATTTATGTAAAGAATAAAACAAAATATAAAATTATGAAAAGTATTCATTAATTAATTTGAATTGTTAGTGTTTTGCATCATTTGCATGATGCAATTCATAGAAAACGACCTGATTCGTAGCCAGAAAACTCACGAATTTTGCACCAAGCGGTAGAATCTCATTTCAGTTTAATTAATTGTCTTAAACCTTTTTCCATAAATTCTTGTCTTCTAGGCACTAAGAGTGCATCATATGTTTTTTTTTTCATTTCATCATTTCAGGATAGTGAAAACTGTATTAAAATGTTAAAATTGAAGAAATCTCATTTTTAGTAATTTTTATGATATTCATCTTCATGGAATGTTAACTAACTACAATATTAGTGATATATTTATGTTAATAATCAAATAATAGTTAATAATAGGCAGGATAATGTTGTACATAATATGATAAATCAGTTTGTCAGTCATACAATTGTACCTGTTGATAGAATTGTAACTGTATGATAGAAAACTAACAAAGTCCATTATAAATTGAATATTAATAAAAGTAAATTATTTAATGGAATTTATTTTATCATCACTATACAGCAAGTACTCACTTAACATCATTTCATTGTAATGTCATTGTGGAAAGATACATTTCTAATTATTTACAATTGTTGTTGTCAAATTTTCTCTGTAAACAGTGTGGCGAATGCCACCCTTCACATCTTAACTGTTGTGAAAAACAAGCAACGAATCCCGGGTGGTATGAGTCATCACTTCCTGGAACAAGTTCGAACTCACTCAGTAAGACCGTTGACCGTTAGTTGTTCTTTGTTAGCTGCGTCGTCGAGACATGTACCATATACACGAGAAGACAATAAACTCAGTTTTGTTATGTTCTCGTCTCATTTGTTTTTTTCACATGCAGTGATGAAAAGTAAAAGCAATAGAACCAAAAAACCACAACAGTAAATTTATTCTGTAAGGTGGGAAATAAATGCTGGAGGTTATAAACATGATTCAATTAGAATAATAATAATTGAGTTATATCTTGCTTATGTTATTTAGATTATGGTAAAATATGTTTTGTAATACTATTGTGATCAAAACGTATCAGGAATGATTCCTTTAAACTATTCACATGCAAGAAGACACTGTTGTCATTTTTTTCATTGTCTGGTATGACTTTCATCAATGTCTAGCAGTGATCTGTATGTCATCATTTACAAATAAAGGCTTATTTTTTGTGTAAAGAATTTTTACACCATCAATTTTTCAAAATATCGAGTGTAATTGAGCAAAGAATGCACAAACAGATTGCTGCTATAAAAACATTGGAAATGTTGCAAAAAGCCTTTGGTGATGGTAGTCTATCAAAAACAAAAGTTTTTGAGTGGTAGATGATTTTCATGGAAAGTAGAGGTTGCTTCAAAGATGTACTACACTCTGGTAGACCATTTTCACTTCAACTGATAAACAATACATTGCTCAAGTCAGAAATTTGGTGCTTGATGATTGTCATTTAACAATTAGGGACATTATTGAACATGTTCCAGTATTGTTTGGATCTTTTCAAGCAGTTTTAAAAGATTATTTGGGCTTGTGGTGTGTCACTTCTCGAGTGGTCTTTTGAAAAAATTCAACCTGAAAAGGTTGAATTTTTTCAAAAACATCAACTTTTCAAGTAGCCAAAGAGGTCATTATAAAACACATCATTATGGATGATGAAAGATGGATCCATGATTCTGACATTGAAAGAGCTGAACAATTAAGTGAATGTCACCCAAAAGATGAAGCAAGACCGAAAAACCATGTCAAAATCAGTAAAAAATTAAGGTCATGTTTTCTTCAATTTCCATGGTGATGTGCATCATAAATTTTTCCATCTGGCCAAATTGTCAACAAAGAATATTGTTAGAGCATTTTGCATCATTTACATGAAGCAATTCATAGAAAATGACATGATTTGTGGCCAGAAAACTCATGGATTTTCCACCAATTTTCCATGTATTTGTTGAATTTTTGGCCAAAAATTCAACAAATACAGTTTCACAAAGCTCTGTATTCACTTGATATGATATCATGTGACTTTTTCCTGTTTCCTTGACTAAAATTTCTGCTTCGTGGTCACTGTTTTAAGACAACTAATGCCATAAAAGAAAATTTGCTGTTAGTCCCATAGAGGTGTCATGAAAATGATTTTAACAAAACACATTTTGAGGATTGGAAAAACATTGGCATAAGTGCATTGAATGGGAAGGGATTACTTTGAAGGGGATGAAATGAATTTTGATGAATAAATTCAAATCTTGCATTTTATTGAACCATTCCTTATACTTTTTGATCACATGGGTTCACCATTTGACTTAACATTGCAGTTTTCAAGAATCTATCAACTTGCTGTATAGCATGTTTAGTTACTGATCAAAACTAATTTTTATACAACTTGAGTGACATGTTTGTAATTTTTCTCATATGAAGCTTTTAAAAACTTTTTATATCCACATGCCTTTGTGATAGTTATATTATTCTGAAGCTTGTTAAGGCATTTAATATGAACATAATATCTGTATTGTTGAGACATAAATATTTTAACATTATCTCACATTTCCAGTCCTAAGATAGTGTGATTATAGTTTATGCATGAATTGTACACCTGGAATACACATTTAGCAAAGATTTATATAAATGAAGATTATAAAAAATATGTATATATTTACATACAAAGCCAAATATAGTATAAGGAAGATAATATACTGTCTTACAATCATGGAAAATGCAAAACAACAATTTTCCTTACTCCTCAAATCAACAATCAGGTGGCTCAAAGAACACAACCAGTTATTCTTCCTCTAAGACTGTACATTTTCTTCCTTATAAATGAAGATCAGTTACTCAATAGAAATTTAATATTAGGAGTGTACAGTTATATGAATTAATCTCCCTAATGTCAATGTATTTTAACAGCAAAACAATTTTTTAGTTTATTTTACACATGTAACTGTTAGATGAAACTAAGCCAATAGTTATGATAGAGGCTTATATACCCCATATTATATTATTTTCATCTAATTATTTGTATTATATAAATTAAAATTACAAAGTTACTTCTGCTGTATGGAAAAAAAAATATTCTTAAAATGTTTAAAGTTGTGTGCATGTTAAGTGTTTTTAAAATATAATTTAAAAAATACAAATAGCCTGTCTTCTGTTTCATCTTTTAATTTCTTGAATTAATAATTATTTTTTTAATTATTAATTCAAGAAAATTCAAATTATTACATTCATAAAAATTATAATATATTCATGTAGTGTATAAAAACACTACATGAATATACTGTAATTTTTATGAATGTAATAATTAGTTCATATGACTTGTAAGAGAGATTGTATTATTTCAAAATTGAATAAAATAAGATAATATAAATTATGCTTGTATTATATATACACTATAAATATTTCTTAAATTTTCATTGGCGAAGTTATTTCTCTTACAATAAATTGAATGGCAATGAATTTATAAAATTTCATTATTTTTAGATTTAAATATAGAGCTTTCTATTCAAATAACTAAATGAATCAGTTAATCAAAATAAGACCATGAATATAAAAAGGAAAATAAAAGAGAGCAAGCTATGTTGTTGAACTTTATAATATTCAAATACAGCATTTTAATTCGTAATTAATTTATTGTCAACGTATAAAAATAAATTCTTCCAAGTAAATATTTTATTTGAAGCCATCAATAATGACAATATTGCAAACTGGAAAAACTGTAAAGTTACAAGAAATATCAATAATTATGCATTACCTAGTCTTTCCATGAATTTCATGTGAGTTTCAATCAATACAAAATACAATAATTTCTGAGAGAAGGTAATAAATGTAATTTCTTTAAAATTTAATTTTTTTGAGCTGTTTATATAATTTTGCAGATTAGAGTAAGAGAATATTATAATGCTTACTTTTGCTTTTATCTTAAGAAACAAGCACTGTAGTTATTTATAAAATAATAAACTTTTAAATTATCTTGATTAAAAAGTTGAAAAAAATTAATGTGAAAGTACAGAAAAGTATTATTATCAATATATACTTTATTTGTTCTTCTGGGAAGACCATGAACCAATGCATGATTTGATGCAACAACTTTATTTATTCTTTGATATGCATTTCAGTGTTTTAGCACTCCTCATTAGTCATCAGTTATCTTATTAAAGTCTGTTACACATATCCTTTCTGACTTAACAAAATTTAAATTTATTATCAGCAAACTACAATAAAATTTGATTCAAACAGATGAAAATTTCAGAATGGAGAAGTTTTTAAAAGTATATAAAATGTTTTTTTTATCAAACATTGTAAACTGCAGTGAATTAACTTTTAACTTCAACACTTATTTGTAAACCTTTGTAAAGGTTTACAAATAAGTGCCAATACACTTTTAGAAATGGTTCCATTTTGGAATTTTAATTTATGTTTGCATCAAATTCTATTATGGTTTGCTGTTATAATGAATTTAAATTTTGTTATGTTAGAAAGAATATGTTCAATAAATTTTAAGAAAATAATTGATAACTGAAGAGGAGTGCTAAAACATTCAAAATGTACATCATAAAATAAATGAATTGCTCCATCAAGTCATATTTTGATTCCTAGTCTTTCTAGAAGAACAAATAAAGAAAATAAAAGAAAATAATTATGTTATTTATAATTGGAATTTATTATTATATAATTTTATAAATGAGATTTATAAATAAAACTTAATTGAGAAAATAGTATAACTTAATATAATGATATTTTACTTTCCTGGCTTTTATATATAAGAAAGAGAAAGTATGGCAATTGGTCGAAAAATGACCCTCAGCATTTTTACATTTTTGGACTTGGGACCTTGAAACTAATTTCCTAGTGTATAAATAATAGTAATGTATAGTAATAATATCAATTCCTATGTATTAGGGAATTGATACTATTAAATTTTGGTGGTTAAAGATCAAGGAGGCTGGGAGATAAAGGGTGTCATGTGTATCCACAGTAGAGTGAGATTTAGTGATAATTTTACTTATTAACATTTACAATATTTTTATAAACCCTTGAAATTAATTAATCATTTTGCCATTTTATAATACTTAAAAATATAAAAAGTTTTTTAATAAAGTATCATAACAGATGGTGTCACCAAATGTTTCAGGATAAGTTAAGCAACTTGTTGCTGGATTTTTTAGGATAGGAAATACTGTTTTTAGGCTGGTATATTATTGATTATAAAATACCATGCAAGAACTTACAGAAGTTGATGAATTAGCCTGTATAGAATATTTATTACATTAAATTACTGAAAATTTAGTTGGCATTTGGGAAAATAACAAGTTATGGGATTTAATAAATTAAACAGTAAGTGAATGTAATTTATCACACATATAGATGACATAGAACAGATCATAATTTTCAATAATATTCATAATTGATAACTAATTCAATTATAAATATTATTGAATTTATATTCAGATGCAATTTTCTCATATTATTCATATTAGAGATGAAGATTTGTATTTTGGATACAATGTATACATGTCTAGAATATATCAGTCTGCCTACAAGTACATTTCAGTTGTAATTGTCTTCAGTAATAGAACTTTATGCTGTATAGATCATTGTAGAAAAATTTTTTAAATTTTAATTGTTCTCTGTTTAATTTAATAAATATTTAATGCTTAATATTTAATTCAGCTTTTTATATACATAATTATTAGATAAATGTTACATTTTAAATATAGATTAAGAAATCTCTAAAGGTATAAAATTTTTGGTTTCACTGTTGAAGTCTTCATTATCATATATACTCATTAGTTATAATGCAAAACAAATCAGGTCCTATAAAATTCCTACAGTAGAACCCCAATTATACAAGGTAATTGGGATGGATGCTATCTTGGATAACCGAAAATTCAGATAAAATAGATAAATAGCCATTTCAAATTAAAAATTAAGAACTTAAAAGATTTATACAGTAGCACTTTTAAGCTTCTTTTTATACATTAATGAATTCAATTATTTATTACAACAACATTTTTTATATCATTTATTATACTTCTAATACATACAATAATTTTAAGAATAAAAATGTGTTATCAGGCTGAAATTTTCAACTTGCAGACCTGTAGATTCCCACTGTCATCAGGCTGTCCATCTGACTGTCCTTTCTTAATCTTGAGAACAGAGTTAGATGGATGAAAATTAAGACCAGATATGGTCGTGATTAACTACATATGAACTTCTGCTGGACTGGAAGTCATGTGAGTTTTTAAATTAAAATATGATTAAAAATTGCAGCCTGGCATTATGATGATTTCACAATAAGTAATTGCATGTTATAATTATAGTTTGTTTCACATTAAAGTCAAATGATGGAAGGTAACAAAAACAAATTATTTTGTAATTTGTGTTACCATTATAAACTTTTTTTATAAACTACTTTTCTTATAAGCATTATAAGAAAAGTAGTGTATTTACTTATAGGTTTGATTCAGATAATGCATAACCTTGGTTAATTGGAGTTGCACTATTTTATATCAAAAAATTCCCATTCTGCATTACATTCACTCAGAAAATAATTTTTTGTTGATTGAATTTCATTATAAAATTTCAATAATGAAAAATATCTTTTCTATAAGGTAGCTTTTTCAAATTATTGGGCTGCAATTTTAAAAAATTGTAGACCTATAAATGCCCACTGTTTGTTTGTATTTCCATAATCTCAAGAACGGAGTTAGATAGATAAAAGACGGGACCAAATGTGGAAACCTTAGGTGCAGGAGGCCCCAATTAACTAAATATGAACATCTGATTTAAACTGGAAGTCATGCTATTTCAATTCAAAGCTTTTCCCTGAGAAATGTTAGATAGATAACTGACATGACTTCATTGTTAAAGGAAAAGTGTGATGTATAGGGGCAAGCCACTCCTAATTTGAGGTGGAGAGCATATATTTTAAATGAAATAAATTAAAAATATGATTAAAAATTGCATCTAGGCATTGTGATGATGTCACAATAAATAATTGCTCATTTTATAGTGTAAAATTATCAGTTTTTCTGACAAATATAAAATTTTAAAGATATAGTAGTGGTCAAATTATTTTGGTAAAATGTTTATGGTTCATTTTTTTTTATTTTTGAGTTGCTTATAATTTTAAATACAGTAATACCCCGACTTACGCAAACCTGGAGTTACGCGATTTTCAAATCTCGTCGATTTGTCTTTTGTTTGGGCGCCACGCAACCCTTGATTACTCACTCCCCCCACACTATTGTTCAGCTTACATGTTCGGATGTGTCGCGCGGAATCCACACATAGCTACAATTTATTTTGTGTTATTTATTTCTGTGTTTGTTATATCTACGGAGACTCGAGAGACTCTACTATGTCATCCAAACGAAGTAGAACTAATTCTTCTGCATCAAACAAGAAAAGAAAAACTTTATCTTTGGAATGTAAAGTTAACATTGGGTATGTTCGTAAAGTCGAACGAGTTAAACGAGAATGACGTCATCGTTATTCCTATTTCGTTAGACTTTTCGAACGATTCGTTACTAACGCGTTTAACTCGTTTGACTTTACGAACGTACCCATTATTAAAGACTTCGATACAAAAATGAAAATTTGTGAATTGGCAAAGAAGTTTGATCTACCGGAATTGTCGGTCAGAACAATTATAAAAGGCAAAGAAAAAATTCTCGAAGCTGTGAAAAATGCTCAATCTTTAAATTCAAGCATCATTCGTAAACGTCACAGTATTATCGCTGAGATGGAAACAATGTTAAAATTATGGCGTAATAATCAAGTAAATGTGAAAAATTGTAAAATAATATAGGCCTAATTTGTTATACATATATATTATCTAAGATTTTATTAAACATTTTTTTTTAAATTATTGTTTTCTTTAGTCTCCGGCCCCAATTAAAAATTATTTGTATGTATTTATATGCGAAATTATACCCCGACTTACGCGGTTACCGCTCGGTCCCACCTATCGCGTAAGTTCGGGGTATTACTGTACTACTATTAAGATCTGCTACATGATTTTATATTCATTTGATGCATTAGTAGCTTTTAGCCTTATTGCATCAAAATTTATTTGTTCTGGCAAACAGCAGATCCAGAAATTTTCAGAGGGGGTTCAAAAAGGAAACACTGTGCATTAAAAATTTTTAATTACCTGAGGTACTTGGCTTTACTAAGAAAAAATCCTCAGAAGAGAGACAGCTGCACTCTGTGCACCTCTCTAAATCCACTGCTGGTTCTGGCAATGTTTGTGATGTGTACTTCCAGTTTTATAACATTGTCAAAATTGTTATTACATACATATATTGATGTGTTGATTGTTTGCTGTTGAGTTGATAAATTTTTTCACTTTTCTTATAGTTCTCAGATCCATAGTTCTCAACCATCTGCTTTTCAAGAGTACTGTCTGTGTGTCCACTGTGTTCTGCATTTGTTTTTCACCAATAATTACAGTTATTAATCTTCTTTCACTTTAATTCATGTGCCTCTATGTCCTTATTTTTTACAATTTGTTGAATGTTTGTCTATGAGGACTAAGCTTATTAATAAGATGTATTGCACTGGTGTTTTGGATTTTGCAACTGAGGGAAAAAATTTATTCAGAGGAACAATCTTTATTTTCATCTTGTATTATATCTGCAGTCCTCAGAGACGATCCTTGTCCCGAAGTTACGGATCTGTCTTGCCAACTTCCCTTACCTACATTTTCAGTCCTCAAGGTTCTCACTTGAATATTTGCTACTACCACCAAGATCTGCATCAGAGGCGGCTCCAAGCGGGCATGCCTCTGTGACCCTCCTATTCGCCGCAGTGTAATTTCACACTACTGTGGTGGCCAGGTATTTATGCTGCAGCGAATAGGAAGGTCACAGAGGCGTGTGTTGAAGGTGCCAGGCACAAGCTCGCCTGGAGTCACCTCAGGTGAAGATTTTGGTAGTAGTAGATAGCAAATACTCAAGTGAGAACCCTGAGGACTGACAATGTAGGTAAGAGAAGTTGGAAAGACAGATCCGTAACTTTGCTCTGATTGGCTCTGATGACTGCAGGTATAATACAAGGTGAAAATAAACTGATAGCAGAAATTGTTTACTGAACTGATTGTCTTCTCTGGTTACTTATAAGTTGCACTGGTTTTTAAACAATACTAAATGCCATGAATAAACTGATTCTGATCTCTTTAGGAAAGAAGGCTGCCACCAGAAGTTACAATGACTACCATTATAAAAATAATTTTTTTAATCTAAAATATACATGGACAATTGTATATCTAAAAATATTCTGTACATGTATTGTAGCCTTGTTCCGGTCAAAATAAAATATTGAAATAAAATATTGTACAATATCATAATAACAATGGTTCCCAGACTTTCATTTTCCACAATCCCATTTGAACATTAACAAATTTTTTACAACTCAACATTAAATCTATACACAATAGAATTTATTTGATAAATTTTTTTTACAATATTTTTCTCTAATGCATAAAAATCACAAAAATAACAACTGAAAAATTAAATTAAACTTTATCTATAAAATTTAATATTTTTTTATTATACTACTTTTTATTATAAATTTGACAATTTATCATTTTGAATTGTATTACATTTTTGACAAAGTTTGAAAAATCCATAGTCAATTTTTGAGAGTTGCTTCATTTTTATTTCAATAAGAAATTTTTTGAGATAGTTAGATGGTTTTTCTTTTATAATAGTTTTTCAATGTATATTGGATGATTTGTTTCCAAATGTCTTTAAGACCTAGAAACCTGCAAAAGTTTTATGCTACAAATTATATAAAATGATAGATGCTTGCCATTAACTTTTTTATATGAAAATCCATATTTTAAAAATTCCTCAACATGCAGTAAAACCTCAATTTAACGGACTTTGGATTTAACGGAAAATTTCCATTCCATATGTCATATATGAAAATTAACACCCTATTAATTTCAAAATGCTTTTTATATGTAATTAAATTAACAGGTGTTTTTCAAATCCAAGATTCACTGTTCTTAACTTTGCACCCAACAGGAGTATCTCAATATATCATCATCTGAAAGCAAATAAATTGGAAATTGTTTTGTGTTTTTGTCAAATTTAAAGTTTCTTTTTAAGAACATTATTTATTTGTTCACTTGATTACAATTAAAGTGTATTTTCCAAAAAATGTTTGTTTATTTTAATTTAGATTGTATACTTGTTTATTACAGTCTTAGAACTACAGTGAAATTAAACTTTTCATACATACTTAATTTTAATTACATAAACATATCTACATAAGTAACAATTTATGTATTCTAACTTATGTAAATATGTTTGTCAATTTAACTAATTTGTTAATTGTTTTAACATGCACGAAGAAAACCTACATTATTATATAACGGACTTTCAGCTTTGATGGACAGTCCTTGTTTGAATTAGTCCATTAAATTGAGGATTTACTGTATTTCCTTTTTGTTATGATTATTGTTTTTTGGATAATTTGTTTTACCATAAATACAAATCCACTAATTTTTTTTTCTTATTGTTGTTATTGTTGTTTGTCAATTTTCTTCAAGTGTCTATAGTTTTGAAGATTTTTTAAGTAGAAGAAGAATGTTTATGAAAATGTTTATGGAACCACACAAGAATAATTGGTGATCCTCCTGGAGTTTCAACCCTATGTTTAAGAATTGTTGTTCCACACTGTACTGTGTTAAGCTGGATTTAGGTTCTTACATGTAGCATTTAGCATGTAGAAAAAGTATACCAATTTGATGTCATTTTTCTGCACACTGCTATATGCAAGAACTTAAATTCAGTTTTTATATGGCAATTGCAAAATAATCAAAAGTACAAAATGGGATGTCATAAAATAATCTTGTATCATATTTATCAATTTATCTTACTATTTCTGTAAACATTGCATTATAGAATCCCATCAAAATTATCGAAACCATTACATTTTGATTAAAATTTTGACTGTCAGTTGTCATTTGTTTTGGCTCTATCAGCTTTTTTTCAAAATCACAGATTGAGAGTTCTGCGTATCTGACTAAATAAGTTATTTTAATTATTATATCATATTATATAATATTGCTTAATGTAACTTTTCCATTCATTTAATATTTTTATTTTACAGCCACACCGCCCTCTTCGAGCAGTTCATGCGAGGAACTGCTGACAGCGGCAGCAGGGATGCCCCACACTCTGAATCCTCAGGTGAATACAGAACCAGTCAGTCACTTGCAGGAATTGGAGGAGCTTCCACTTCCGAGGTTTCTGATGGTAGGACTACTCCCTCCGCTGCTTCTATATCTCCGCCATCTCCTCCTCCTCGTACAACTCCTCTCTCAATTTATTCTTCTCAAATACAACCTGGTGGTGGAGCTTCAGAGGAGGTTTGTGTGTCTTTTAAAAGCTGAAATTAACCCATGCTAAACTTTTCTTTACTTTTTGCTTTATTATTTACATTTTTTTACTTGCTTATAATTGTTGTAACCTTCTTTTAAATGATTATATTCAAAAGTACTTTTTTCCTGAAAGTTTCAAGGAAATTTATATGCTATTATTCACTTGCATGACTCATATTTAATTATCTGGAATTGTTTTTCTTTGTGTATTGTGAATCAGATTTTTACTAAGAAATTGTTTAAAATTTCTTTTTGTTTAGTGTTAAATTTATTTTTTAAATAAAATATTTGAAAAACTTTTTGTTTTAATTAATTAAATAAATTAAGTATTGGAATATTCAATAAAGATTATAATTAATAATATAAAAATATGAGAAGTAAAGAAAAATTCAAAGTCAATTATTTTAATATTGTAATAGATACTTTTAGAATACATGAGTGTGAATAATTTTCATATAAAATTCATAATCTTTTAATTTTGATGTTTACATGTGTTTGTGGTTGACTTTCACTTTTTATTTTAAAAAAATTTTTTTAATCATAATCTCTGTCTATCATTTTTTTATTTTTAAAGTATAATAAATTCCTGGAAGAGTTGAATAATTTTAATCAATCATAATTAAAACTAATTAATAATTTACTGTTGAGCTTAACAAATCAGATATTATTTTTATGATTGAAATAATTTCAAAGTTTTATTTAAGCCTATCAATATATCAAAATATTGTAATAATTCTGTTAGTATTAAAAATTAATTGTGTATAAAGTCTTCTTCCCTGCATAGGACGAATTTCTTATCTTTGTCTGAAATTAGGAGTTTCATGTTGGATGTTGACAAGTAATGCCTTACGGAATGATCAGAAAGACAGCTTTTAGCACGAGCAGAAATTTGTCTCACTGAGGCAAGCATCAAAATGACCGAAAGCTCCATTTGTGAGAATCTAGTTGCCGTTTGGCAGCTCGAGTGCTGCCAAGGCTGTTTCAGAGGCACTTGTGTCACATGGCAGAGGGATGTACTTGGGTCCTTGTTGCAATATCTTGGAAATTCGAGACAGAATAGCTTCCCATGTTGTTGTGGAACAGGATTAGCTGCACTGGATTTTGTTGTTTGCGTGCATCACCGAGGAGCCACCTGAATTTCTTGTTTAATCTAGCCCTTACCTCTTGGACAAATCTCCATGCAATACTATGCAGTTTTCCGAGTTGGTCGTAGAGTGAGGAAGGGTTGCAGGCTTTGGTGAAGTGCAGGTGGGCAATGTATAGTTTAAGTTCAACATCGGCCAGAGACTTACGTTTCACTTTGATTAAATTTGAGAGGAGGGATTTTTCCATGGAAAAATCTCTTGAAATCCACTGCAGCCAATCCCGTTCCACAACTACACAGAGGAAGCTATTCCATCCTGAATTTCCAAGATATTGCAACAGGGATCCAAGTACATCCCTCTGCCATTCAACATGAGTGCCTCTGAAACAGTCCCGGCAGCCCTGGCAGTGCTCAAGAGCTGTTAAGTGGTGACTAGATTCTCACAAATGGAGATTTCAGTCATCTCGACACTTGACTCAATGTGACAAACTTCTGCTAATGCTAAAAGTCGCCTTTCTGACCATTCCATAAGGCATTACTTGTCAACATCCAACATGAAACTCCTAATTTCGGACAAAGATAAGAAATTTGTTCTATGGAGGGAAGAAGACTTTCTATGCAGGGCCACAGATTTCCTCAATCAATTGCACACCATGATCTTATGGGAGGATCCAACCTCTTCCATGTTAAGGAAGACAAGGAAAATAATTGTGTATACTGTAGTCCAGAAATTAAATTTATTGTAAATTCATTGATTATAGAATTTATAGAAAAGTAGTATAAGTAAAGAAAATTCCTTATTCTATTTGAATAAATTAATACAGGTTAATATGTTTAATATGCCAATATTATTTTTTGAATCAGTTAAGATTGAAATTAAAGTTTTAACTATTATTTTTATTAAATGCTCTGAGTTAAGTTAGTTATTAAAATAATTTTAGATTAACAATTCTTCTGATTTTTAACGTTGAGTACTCATTGACCTTAATTCATTACTTACTAATCAGAAATTGAATATTTGTTTTGTAATCAATAAATTGCTTATTAATTAAAAAATAATTTTTAATTAATTAATTATTGGATTTTTTATATTCATTACTACTTCGATTTGTTTATAGAGTGGGTGATCAGTTAACGGACATAATTCATTTCAAGACTTTGTTCGTTATCCGAATTGTTCGTTAACTAATTATCAGTTTACCATATGTTTTTATGGGAATTTGATTAATTTGTTCTGGAGACTCCAAAAAATAAAAAATATATACATTTTTACTATGTTTATTTATATGTAATAGTAAAAATACATATATATGCAGTCTTGTATTTTTATTAGTCATGTTTTTCCATTTGTGGGGTTAAAGAATTTGTCTAATGTCGATTGCTTTTCTCTCTTCTTCAGAATTTTTAAGAAGTAATTAATAGCATTATAATTGTAGAGATCTGCAAGCATATTAATCTCAACCTGGTTTGGATACCATTCTAAGACCATTGTTCTGACATCATCCCACTTCTTCAAAAGATGTTTGATAGCAGATATCAACATTAATTCTTTTTTTCAGAAGAAAACATATCTTGTCGCGTTTCTTGGTGTTCTTCTATCGTCAGATCAGTTTCAGGTTCCATTATGAGATCTTCAATGTTCTTTATTTCTCAGATGTGATTTTTGTTACTCCTTAAGCTTCTTGAGTCTTCTAGATTATACTCTTTCTTATCTAAGATTGAACTGCAGTCTACTGTAGACCTGTTCAAGCCACACTGCCCAGCAACATCAGACATCTTCTGCCCACTCTCTACCTTTGCTATTATACTCTCACATTTCGAAAAAAAACCAATGCAAAACTTAACGAGTACCCTCCCGACAGTCTCACGAATACTATAAAAGAATTGTTTTTGTGAGAAAAATAAAAGGCTGGAGTTACAAGGGAGAGTTTCAAAGTTTGGAGGAATACTATCCGATCAGTATATACTACATTGAGTGTTGATGTTGATGTCTCCCACGCTCCAAAAGGTTTCAAATTGTTACCTGAAGGCAAGGGAAAAATCGGTATTCGTTATTTTTTGTTGCTTCTTTTTATGTTTGTTCAGTAAAGTGTTCATTGTTCGATCATAAAAATCTTTTGCGAAAGTGTTCGTCATCTGATTTGTTTGCTATCCAAACTGTTTGTTAACCGATCACTCACTGTATTCTGTATTCATTTGTTGCATATGATAACTTACCTATGGATAATAATACAACTATATAAGTTCTATATACCATTAACATATCACATTTGCCTACATTTATTTTTTTTTAGTCTATGTATGAAAAATTTTTTCTAAGTTTTATTAGATTTTTTACTAAGTAAATTTTTTTTAAATTTAAGTATACTTATATTATTGTAACTCTGAATTTTATCAAAATTATTCAGATTAATATAAAAATAATTAAGGCTTCATTTATTGCCATTTTTTTATATTTTTATATTCTAGATTTTTCTTGTAGATTATTTTAATATCATATTAAGATGTCCACATATTCAAATCCAAATGTTAGTATATCTCCTTACTCTTATTCATGTTAATATAAAATAATATTTTTACTTTTTCTTTTTAATTATGATGATTTTCTTATATTTATCATCTGATATATTTTTGGAATGAATATATATTTATGTGAAGAATATTTCATTTACATTTTATTGAAATTTCATTTAATAGCAGAATGATTTGAATAATATATTACAGTATTAACAAAATTGTAATGTTAAAAAATCAAATATTTATTATAATAAAAGCAAAAGTACTTTCATCTTTCATAGATAGATAGGTTTTATTAATTCATTCAATTGATTTTTAATGTTGATTGTTTGATATTTGATTTTTAACATTACAATTTTGCTATTATAATCTTTACATCAATATACAGTGTGCAGAAAAATCATCATATACTTAAATTGATTTAATTTTAAAATTAAACTGTGATAATTTTTGTTTTTTTAAATATAAAAATGGAGTGATGAAAAGTAGACATTGTTCATATATCTACTTTTCATTGCTTCATTTGTAATCATTGTATGTTAGATGCAATATGATAACATTGGTTCATTCTTCACTCTTTATGATCTGTTCATTCATCATAATTAATATGTTTCATCATTTTTATTATGAATTGAATATAAATGTAAATGACTGCTATGTTATACACTCTTTTATCTGTGGAATCTGATTATAATGAATGCTTAAATTACTTTATTCTTTGAGATATCATGTATTAGTTTGGGCTTATCAGTTCTGTAGAGTTTTTGCTAGAGTTTACTCGTTTACTTGCACAATTAGTTAACTTATTTTTATCATTTTTTAAATATTTTATAGGTATAGTCTGTGATTAAATTAATTTCTGTATTGTGGAAATTACAGGAATAAAGGAACTGATAATCTCAAAATCACATAAGTATTGGATTTATATTATTTTTTCAAATTTTTCATAACTACTTGTATTAATTTTTTTTCTTAAATTCATATTTTATTTATCATGGTAATTAGATAAATAAATATATGAACACTGAAGATTCCCTAGTGTCTGTCCTTAGTATGCTCAAATGGCTTTTTTAAATTAGCACAGCTCAAGATGTTCCAGATGTACAGTATGTTTGTAGGAAATACACCTACAAACTGAACTTGTTTGATATGTATAGTTTATTTACAAAAGAACACAGTTTATAATGGTACCACACTGTACCAATTGATACAATAACAACCAAGGACAAGTTAGAACAATTGGAATGTCTACTCGATGATTTCTGTACCATGAAGAGGCTCTATCCACACTTACGTCTGATCATCCCTTCCAGAGGAGTGTAGCCACTCTCCCTATCCTCAGTTGGGTTTGCTGAGTATCTGAGATCTAAGTGCTGTCAGTACCAAGCTTTACCTTCCATTGCTTTTTCTCTGGTCTTCTCTCCCAATTTAAAGTTCTTTTGGGAATCAACTTCTGACCAATCAGAATGACAGTTACATGCAAAGTTTTCCTTTACATTTGTGCTAACCCAAATTGTGATGGTTATCCTCCCTTTTGTTTACTTGTTTAGTTGCTATTGTTCACATACCATGGAAAATGGTTTTATGACCAGACCACACCTGGGTCCAGTTTAACTAATCATAAATAGCTTTGTTTTTCTCCAAAACTAATACTTTACATGAACAAACTTTTAATTATATTTACAAACTTTTAGTGTAACATTTACAAACTTTCAGTGGAAACATTTCACAATATTATTATACAGGAACAGTAAATTTGCACATCAGTTTAAAGATACTTGCATTCAAGAATAATAGTGATCTACAAAGTTCAACAATTAAATAATGAGATAAATTTTATACTGATCACTCTACATTGTCATGTAGCAAAGAACATTTTGCATTCCATATTATATTCTGTAATCTGCAATCTGGCAACATCAAATGGTCCCACATTAAATATTGTGAGAAATCTGTTGCTATTTTGCTAGGATTAGTATAAGAGCATTGTCAAGAAAGCATCATGGAACAAAGAGAGAACTCTGGGCCAATTCTTTTCTTCCTGACTATTCTAAATTTAAAATTAAATTATAGTTACTACTTTTGTTAAGAGATGGCACCTAATGTCTACCTCTGGTTGTTCTAATCATGTAATTTCTAATTAATATTTGTAGCATAATTTCTGCCTGATTAATTTGGCTGATGGTTGGATGATTATATCAAATTCTATTTTAAACTTCAGAAAAGTGCATCTGAGACAGTGACATTAATTGCTACTATTCTTTAACTAAACACCAAACTGCTTAATGGAAGTCATCACAATCATCAACAAAGAAAGTTTGTCTTGGAAAGTCAAAAATGAAGAAATGCTATTGTGTTTTTACAACAGTAAAGCAGGTGCAAATTCATGATAAATAATAACTGTCATTTGCAGCTATTACATGTGTATTTTAGAATACTTTGTAAGAAGATTGTCTGTGTCTATCATGAGAACTTGTCACTAGGCAGTTGGTACTTTCTTCATTGATAATGCTCCAATCACAAGGCATTAGTTGTTCAGGAATCCTTGGCCTGAAAACAAGTATGTGTACTCAATTATTTACTCTATTCCTCAGATTTATCTCCTTGCAATTATTTTCTGTTTCCCAAATTAAAGTTGCCACTGAAAGGATGTCATTTTTAAGACATTAAAGACAACCACCAGGCTATAACATCAGGTCTTCATGTCATACCAAAAGAAGACTTGCAGATGTTTTTTTAAGTTCTTGCTAGACCATGCCATTCACTATATTGATACAGCAGAAATCTATATAAATAAAAATGTAAACATTCATTTGTTCAAGATCTTAAATCTCCGAAAATTCTTAACCGATTGCTTTGAAATTTTGACACAATGTTGCATTTGAATATGCAGATGTTTTTATATTATATAGATGTTGAAATTCCCCCATGGGGAGAGGACAAAATTAAGGCTTACGTTGAAGAACTGATCTTCTATTACAGTAGAGCCTCGATTATCCGACCCCCGATTAACCGACCGTCCTGGTCGGCAAATTTCAAATGTCCGCTAGTGATGTGGCACTACAATATTTGATATTTGGCTATGTCTTGGCTACTTTAATATTATTTTTACGTGTTTTAGCTGGCAACACTCATTCGACCATGAAAGGGAGCCAGTATTTAAGCAAGGCTTAATTTTCTAATTTTTAACGATACAATAGTGACGATTATTATTTTAAAAAATTTTTGTTAGGCTTAACATCGATGAAAATTCAATGCGAAGTAGATTAATAGCGATATACTAATTACATGGGATATAATAATATACTACACTAATAATGGATTTTTTCATACTTTTCGGTTATCCAACCTTTCAATTATCCGACCAACCCCAGTCCCCAATTGAGTCAGATATTTGAGACTCTACTGTATTCTATTTTAGATGCGGCTTTTTGCATTTTTGATTGCGTTTTAATAGGGTATGTCAAGAGAATGTACGCTAAGAAGGGATTTTTTGAAATTCCCCCCTGCGTGGAGTGTTATACAGTACATTTATAATAGATACATTTTGAGCCACAGCTAGTACATGAATAAAATATATGTAATATTAAATTGTTTTGTTTCTTATTTCATGGCATTTGTCTCATTATTTAATTGTTGGAACCTTGTACTTTAATCACAGTTTTTGGGATTGTAACTGATTTAGAATCATGAAATACTTGCATAGTCAAAATTCATATAAATTTTATTTTTTTGTTAAAATGTGTGTTATTTTTAATGAATAATGTATGTACAAATTCTATATCATTATTAGGTTCAAATATAAAAATTTTATGAACTATGCAATATTTTAACCAACTTATCAATTTATTTTCATTTCAAGTAATATATTTTAAAAAATTAAAATATTTTATTAAAATTCAGTTACATAATTTTATTAGAATTCTTTCTCATAAGAAAAATCAAGAAAAAAGTCTGAATTTAATTGTCCTAAGTACAATTAAAAAACAGTAAATCCTATTGATTCCAATTACTCACAAAAAATTTAAAAATTGCATTGAATTTTTCAGCTGATTTCAAACATTGTTATATTTATAAATTGTAAAAGGATGAAAAAAGGCAATAACATATTTGAACCTGACCCTTGGGTAATTGTGTTAATATTTTTCTGGAAGCCCAGCTAATAGTCATAAAAAATATTGAATGAAAATCTTATGATAACTAATAACTATAATTATGGATGTTTTCATACATTTTCTTCCATTTATTTAATAGTACATACAATATAATACATTTCCTTTTGATGGGAAAAACATTATATCAAATGACAAAATATAAACAATTAACTTACAAGCATTATTAATTTGAAAATATAGACAAATATAACAAATTATTACTGGCAGTTAATCCCAATACAAAAATAAGAAATATAAATACAAAGTAAAAAAAAAATTTCTTACATGATAAGTAAAGATCAAACGTTTTCATATAGATAATAATCAAATTTGGATGATGATAACCATTTTTTACATTCAAATTTTACTATTTTTATTAAGTTGTAACAATGAAAATTTCTATAAAATATCATATAAATTATGTACTCTAATAGTTGTTGTTTAAATATGCTAAACTTATTGGCAGTTTCTGTCAAATAATTTAAAGCTGACATCTATTCATTATTTGTTGGTTATTGTTTTAATGGACTTGTAGTTATTTACAATAAATTGTTAATTATTATGACATACAGAATGCAAATTATTAAGGCATTGCTGTGTCAATTCACATATATATCTCAAAATAAATGTTATATGGACAAACAGTGATATATGAAATTGTAAATGTTAATCCTACATAACAATTTGCTAATCCTACGTAACACATTAAGACATATAATTATCAGATCTTTGGAATCAACAGATAATTATAGATAATTAAGACATGTTTGAGTTGAATAAATCAATTAACTTAAACCTATTGGTAATGTTTGGATATATTGTAGATGATGATATAGCATAGAAATTTTTCAATTCCAAAAAAATCTTCAGTTAACATCTTTGAGAAATCATTTATAATACATATTTATTATGTAATGAACTTTCTATAAATAAATTTTTAAAATATTTTTTATATTCAATTAATGTATTGAAAAACTAATAAAAGTTTAAAGATTTTTAAAAGATTAATGAACATTTCTATTTTTTAAGAACATAGTAAATGAAATTAAATCTCTGCTGTCATAAATAAACATGAAAGCAATGATAAATAACTTTTTTCTTCAAGCTGCTTATTTTTTTCCAATGTGACAGCTTGTACAGGTTTTGATTTTATTCTATACATTTCTAAGCATACTGATTTGTTTTTTATTTCTTATCTCAAACATGGCATTGAAGAAACTTGATCCAAGTTTGAAATGTTATGATTATGCATGAACTTTTATAACTGATTCCTTTTAGAGAAATGGAAAAAGTTTTGAAAGACTCGTGTGATTGATTAAAAACAAAATTTTATTGTTTTTATCATATTGATTGCACTTACTGAATCATATGATATCTGTTGTTCTGTTTTGCTGTATAGTTTATTGTATATAGCCAACAAATGGTTTTATTGATAAAACAAACAATAATGTATAATAGAGCTTTTATAATATCATGCAATCATTAATCAAATTTACTTTTTAATATTTTAAGAGAAAAAGCAATACTTTGAAATTAGGACTATATATATATATATTTGTTTAAAAACTTTTATAAACTAAAAACATTTTACTAGCAAAACAAATTTCTCTTCATTCAATATAGTAAAATATACTTATTCAATAAACACTTCTAAAAAACCAAAATATCCAGCAAACAAAAACTTTAATGACTAATGAATGTTTTCAGACATATTCAACTGTCATCAACATGTTTACATATCCAAAAATAGAATATAAATTGGAATTTACAAATTTTCATTTGCAGAGCATCAAGAGTGATGTAGCCAACCATATAGTAAATATTTTTAGTAAATTTCAAAAACAAACTTTTAAGCATCCGAGACAGTTTGTGTCTTTGTAGTTTATGCCAATTATCCTCCTGTTGGCTTTGTAGATTGGAATTCTATAAAAACAGGAGGATAATTGCCAGGAGGTAGATGCTATGGCCAGTCATACATAACAGATTAATTTTCTGAAGTAAGACCCAAATGTCATTTATTGGAGGTATATGTTGTGAGTGCTATATTAGTTTGATCTTTTTATGTCATTAAAGTACTGGTTAAGACTTTTAACAATAAAGGCCAGTTAATATTTTATGAGAATGGAAAACAGAAGAGAAAATGACATTAAATAGGTATAGTGAACAACACTGTGCGTTAGTTTTTTATTTTTATTTATTTATTTATTTTAATTAGACATACTAGGCAGAGCCCATGATGCGGGGTATACAATAATTCGTTACATGTACATTACACAAAAAAATATCATAATCCATCCATTATTACAGAGAAAATTAACATATACATAAATCAAACAAATTATACAAGTGTTATTATAAACATCAAAAATAAATATCTGAAAGCCAAATATCCAAATATGAACATATAACATAATAACAAAAAATCATCATGGTGAGAACTATCCAACCAAAATCATCATTATATAAAGAAAAAAACATTAATTACACCCACCTATAAAAGAAAAAGGATTCAATTATCTTATCCAAAATGTGGATAGTCTCCCAACACTTCTTAGCCACAAGCACACTTTTAAGGAAAAAACAAATGCCACCTTTCGGCAAAAACGAATACTCCAATATGCAAAATAAACAACGATGTACGTCACTCTGTACAAGGGGTCAGTAAAACAAAATAAAAATCACTGTGCGTTAGTTCTGTCACACATCTGTTCTCTTTTGATCAGTGAGAAAAGATGATAGGAGTTCTACTTTACTCTCTGTTTGGCAGTTTACAAACCTTTGCATTTCTAAACATGTCTATTTATTCAGTTTTAATTATTACAATTAAATAATTTTTGAAAATAAAATCTTTTGATTAAATCAATGAACAGAAAAAGTGTTTCTGCATTGTTGATCATTTTAAATTATTTGTCATATTTAAAATAAGATGAATTTATATTGTTAAGTGAATTACAGACATTAACTTTTTGTGATGTTTTAATTTTAAGAATTGTCATTTATTTCTGATTAATGAATTTAAGAACAAAAATTTAAAAAAGGAATACTATAATAGGAAAGCAATGAATACTGAAGAAAATTTTGAAATGCAGCACTCATATTTTTCTCCATACTTCTATTGAGAAGATTAAAGAATTGAAATTAGATTAAATTCAATAATGAAGTTTTGCATTTAGATCTAACAATTTAACTTCCTTCCAATCTACTCTGTCCCTCTGTTCACAGCTGCTTCACATAATATTATGATCTTTAGTTAACCGTTAGAGAGTATAAATGCAAAAGAAAAATAGAATTAGCCAAAATATATTGATATATGAAAAAGTGTAAATATGAGATAATGAATAAGAAACATGGTGAAGGGCCATGCCAAATGGTTTTGGCATCCAAGGCAAACCTCATATCTGGCACCCCTGATCCAACATTAATTATAAAAATATTGTACAGGCTCACTTTGGTGTACCCAATGTCAGTAATCAGGGCATGTATCCATCTTTGCTCTCCCTTATTTACACTGCTGATTATTAACAGCATGAAAGGGGTTAAATTAAGATGATAAATTGTTTCCAACTTTTTAGAATATATTAAAATAATTGTTTGTATTTAAACATCTTGAATATTTAAAAATGTTTTGGACTTTTTCGTAGAATGTATTTACTAAGCAATCACCAGGCGAAATTGTATTAACATTCTCCAGAGTGGAAAGAATACTAAATAAGAACATGACTTAAAAAAACTTGCTGAGTTCATGGAATATAATACTGTAATTAAAATTTTTTTAAATATTTTATAGGTATAGTCTGTGATTAAATTAATTTCTGTATTGTGGAAATTACAGGAATAAAGGAACTGATAATCTCAAAATCACATAAGTATTGGATTTATATTATTTTTTCAAATTTTTCATAACTACTTGTATTAATTTTTTTTCTTAAATTCATATTTTATTTATCATGGTAATTAGATAAATAAATATATGAACACTGAAGATTCCCTAGTGTCTGTCCTTAGTATGCTCAAATGGCTTTTTTAAATTAGCACAGCTCAAGATGTTCCAGATGTACAGTATGTTTGTAGGAAATACACCTACAAACTGAACTTGTTTGATATGTATAGTTTATTTACAAAAGAACACAGTTTATAATGGTACCACACTGTACCAATTGATACAATAACAACCAAGGACAAGTTAGNCGCAGTTTTCGATGAGTCATATCATTCTTAACTTGGACGGAAATGAAATTTGTTACAACGTTGCACTTAATCTTTCATATTTGTTGTTAGTAATTTAAAAGACATTTTGAAACACATACGGAACAATAATAATTTTTTTAAATATAATAACACAAAAATGAAAAGGGAACTTGGGTACATTTATCGAGAGCCACAAATAATCATTCAAAGAGCCGCATGCGGCTCGCGAGCTGCAGGTTGGCCACCCCTGATCTATAATTTATCAACATTTCTAGTTTCAAAACTGAGTTTAGAAGGAAGGTGAGTCTGTTACTTTCTATATTGCCACAATCTGCGCCACCTTGCAGGTGACTGCAGTTTTGGAGACATGTGGCCTGAACATTTTCATGATCAATTCATTTGTGGTATTCAACATGAAGCCTTACAGAGGAGATTATTGGCTGAATCATATTCAAAATTTGATGATTGTGTCAAATTTGCTCTTGCAGCAGAAGCTGTGACTGACATGAGCAGAAAAATTTATGCTGCCCATCTTACCAATGGAACTCATTCTTCTACAGTAGCCACCATACAAGCAAACCAGAAAAGGAAACAAAATAGTAAGAACTTTTCAAAATCAAGTCCACAACTAAATCGTTGTAGTAGATGTGGTAGTTCACATCCAAGAAGTAAATGCCTATATCTAGACACTGAATGCCAATTTTGTAAGAAAACTGGACACATAGAGCATGTTTGCAGAACTAAAAAGGCAACTGAACCATCATATCATTATCATAAAAATGGAAAAATTGACCCCCAAAAACATCTGCTTCCACAAACGTTGTAGGAGTGGCTAGGGATGATTTGATTGTTACAAATTGACAAATCAGTATTCAATGTTATGATATATTATATATATTTATTTATTTATTTAAAAAATAATTATAATGTTTATATATTACATTTTATTTTGTTTACATTAATGTTTTGCTGTATACAATATAATTTGATGTTTAAAGCAAGGTATTGTTTTTAAAAAATAAATAATTATCATTTGTATTAAAAAGCAAATTTTGACAGAACTTATAAATTATAGACAGGGGCAGAGACTACTACATCAGTTAGTTCTATACAAGAGACATCTGAAGAAGATAGTAGCAGAACAAGTAGCAGTTTTGCACCCTGTGACATTGGTTTGCTTGAAAGGTTAATTCGTACTCATCCAATCTGGTTTTTACCTGGAATTGGTCGAGCAGGTGCTGTGCATTTACTCCAAGGAAAAGAAGTTGGGGTAAGAAAAGGTTTTGAGAGAAAGCTAATTTTTAGGTTTATAAATTTTTTTCTTCCTTTAATGTATTATATTTAATGCTATTCATGTTAAATATTTCTTTGAAGTTAAAACAAACTTGAAATAATAGAATTTTAATTTAAAATTTAATTTAAAACTATAAATATATATATTACATTAATTAGATGAAGAAAAGCAAATTTCAAATTAAGGTAAAAAATAAAACAAAAAATTGATATACAAATAAACTTAAATCATCATAGAGCATGGTAGCACTCTAAGATGACTTAATAAATTCAGTAAACTTTAATATAAACAGCAACTATTTATATAATTGTTATTTTATATATATAATACAATACGTGAGTATTCTGCTATGTAAGAAATACTGTAAACAGTCATAATCAGCAATAACAGCTCAATGCCCATTGCTGTCTAATACCATCTTTTTTTAATTTTTTCCATATCATTTTTCAAATGGTTTAATTGTTGTAATTTTGTTTTGCACTATTCTTCTGAGTCATTTAGCCATACTCTGAAGTTGTCATTTTCTGTTTGTATATTTGTAATTGGCATTAAAAAGGGTACAAACAGAATCTAATAATTGTTATTAATCGTTACTGTAGTGTATTAACCCTAAATTCCTGACTGTTTATTGTAATCATTTATTGCCCCAATGGGTTGGGTGATGGGGCATAGCAGCTAACCTTTTGTCTCAGTTGTTGTAGGTTGATGCTTTTCAATGTGCAATAGAAGAGTTAACTCATTCCTATGTTGTTTTTTGTCTACCCTGAATCCAACATTGGCAATGAGGATGAGACTAATTTCCCTAGAACATATCTAGCACACTGAAGGCCAACATTAATACAATTCTGCCTGTGAGTGAACATCACACTGTTCTTTCACCTGCATCTCTCCATGGTGACCATTGGCATGATATAACCCTTTGATGTAGATTAATCATGAACTTGGGCCACGTTTGTAGAACAATTTGCATGTTTTTGTGTAGCAAATGACATTGTTGATGATGACAAAAAGCAAAAAATGCCTTTTGCTTCCCGTGGGCTTAAAATGCTTGGGATCCTTTGTTTGCTCATAGCATATTAGCCAGAGGTCACTCTATTGGAGGAACAAAGCCTATTGACCTAACAAATCTTTTTATCAGCTCATATGGAGGCATTAGCTTACACATGAACTGGTAAGAAGTTTGCTCACAGTTCTAGACCAGCCTTGACAAAGGAGTTACAACCAATTATTGACTCTCCTGAAAAACTATTTCTGTATGCGACCATCTATAACAGGGGTGGCCAAGCTTCTTGATAGTCCGAGCCATTTTTCAAAATTTGAAATTTTTTGGGGAGCCACAATTAAATACGTATTAAAAAGGTATGCAAAAAATTCCAGAATTATATCCGTAGCAAGAGTGATACAAATTGTTTCTTCCAGAGCACAATGTCAGCTGTCCATTGCAATGACAGTTTACAAATTCAAAATCGGTCTGGAGTCGGTCGATAATGGACGATTACGCCACTGTTTATGTTTGTTCGCGCAGTTTTCGATGAGTCATATCATTCTTAACTTGGACGGAAATGAAATTTGTTACAACGTTGCACTTAATCTTTCATATTTGTTGTTAGTAATTTAAAAGACATTTTGAAACACATACGGAACAATAATAATTTTTTTAAATATAATAACACAAAAATGAAAAGGGAACTTGGGTACATTTATCGAGAGCCACAAATAATCATTCAAAGAGCCGCATGCGGCTCGCGAGCTGCAGGTTGGCCACCCCTGATCTATAATTTATCAACATTTCTAGTTTCAAAACTGAGTTTAGAAGGAAGGTGAGTCTGTTACTTTCTATATTGCCACAATCTGCGCCACCTTGCAGGTGACTGCAGTTTTGGAGACATGTGGCCTGAACATTTTCATGATCAATTCATTTGTGGTATTCAACATGAAGCCTTACAGAGGAGATTATTGGCTGAATCATATTCAAAATTTGATGATTGTGTCAAATTTGCTCTTGCAGCAGAAGCTGTGACTGACATGAGCAGAAAAATTTATGCTGCCCATCTTACCAATGGAACTCATTCTTCTACAGTAGCCACCATACAAGCAAACCAGAAAAGGAAACAAAATAGTAAGAACTTTTCAAAATCAAGTCCACAACTAAATCGTTGTAGTAGATGTGGTAGTTCACATCCAAGAAGTAAATGCCTATATCTAGACACTGAATGCCAATTTTGTAAGAAAACTGGACACATAGAGCATGTTTGCAGAACTAAAAAGGCAACTGAACCATCATATCATTATCATAAAAATGGAAAAATTGACCCCCAAAAACATCTGCTTCCACAAACGTTGTAGGAGTTGCATCATCATACACTGTTAATAGACTTCGTCCTGCTACATCCTATAAATGCAAGGTTACTGTTCAACTTAATGGTTGTCCATGTCAGTTAGAAATGGGCTCTGGTTATGACTATACAGTTATTAATGAGGACTAATTCAAAAGTCTGTGGCCTACTAAAGCACCAAAATTACAGCCAGTTTCCTTTGTGCTTCATGATTTCCAGTGTTAATCAATCAACTTCAAAGAACAGTGTAAACAGTGTACTGTTCCAGTCTTATACAATAGACAACACAGAACCAACTTCTAGTGCATATAATACAAAAAACGAACACTGCACAAATGTTTTCCAACTTCTTCTGAGTTCTTCTTCGGGTGCAACTGAATGGTTACCCAATGGAATGTTATTGGAACTAATGCCTATTCGTAAAATTTTAAAACAACATAATTTGAATGACCATTTGAAAATATAAATATAAATTTTTATTTTTATTTTTAAATGGTTGTTCAAATTACGTTGTTTCAGAAAGAACTCCAGGCTTTCCTTGGACTACTGAATATTTATGATAATTTTCTGCATCATAAAGTCACTATTGCAGAACCACTTTACTGACTTCTGACAAAGGACACACCCTGGAAATGGGCAAAAATACACCAAAGAGTTTTTGATGAACTGAAAAAACCTCTCTCCATCAGAAAATATACTTGTTTCCTTCAACAGTATGAAAGAAATCACACTCGCGTGATGCTTCGCTCACTGGACTAAAAAACAAACTCAGAACTGTACGTGTGTGTGTGTGTGTGTGTGTGTGGGTGTGGGTGTGGGTGAGTTCTGAGCTTGTTTTTGGAGAATGGACACAAATCACCCATGGCTTTTACGTCTTGCACGCTTACAAAGACTGAATGTGGTTATGCACAAATTGACAAGGAAGCTCATGCTATTGTTTATGAGGTAAAATGTTTTCATCAGTTTCTCTTTGGAATGAAATTTTCAACATATACAGATCACAAATCACTGTTCGGACTATTTATGACTGATAAACCAACACCTTTAATCCTGTCATCCAGTATGCTGCAGTGGACACAGATTCTCAGTGTTTATGATTAAAAGCTTGTGTACAGACTAGGCAAGGATGTTGCCAATGCAGATGCACTGAGTTGTTTACCACTCCCAACCCCATGTGATGATGTTCCACCAGCCACTGAAATTCTTTTTTTGGAGCAACTGGACACTTCACCAGTCACTGCTTCAGATATTACATTACTAATATGTAAGAATCCACTGTTAAAATGTATTTGTCACTATGTACTGATTGGTTGGCCTAGTAGAAACCCATGTGATGGAGAAACTTTCTACATTTTTTAATCTCTGTACTGAACTTTTCCTTTACAAGGAATGTTTACAGTTGATGTAGGGAAGTAGTGATAAACCTATATCAACTGCAGAAGAAGATTTTGAATAAACTTCATCTTGCTCACCCAGGAATTGTGAAAATGAGGGCATTAGCACAATCATGTGTGGTGGTCTTGAGATTGAGTTATTAGTTAACATCTGTCAAGATTGTTAGAATGTTTGCTCCTTGCTTCCTAAGGCTCCAATTCACCCATGGAAAACACCAATGAAGATGTGGTCTCAACTTCATATAGACTTTGCAGGTCCATTTCAATGAGAAATATTTCTTGTAATCATAGATGCAACATCAAAATGGTTGTAAGTGAAACATGTGACTTCTACAGTACCCCACATAAGTGATTAAAGTACTTTGAGAATTGATGACTACTCATCGTATTCATGATAGCATTGTGTCAGATAATGGCCCACAATTTGCCTCTGAAGAGTTTGCCATCTTCTTAAAGTCCAATGGCATCTGTCAGATACATATTGCACCTTACTATTCACGAAGAAATGGGTTAGCTAAGCTCATGGTTCATTTCACAAAGGAATCATTGAAGAAAATGGTGCATGGAGATTAGCCTAAAAACTGCCAATTCCTTCTGCAACACTCATCACCCCATAAGCAGCTACTGGCTTGAGTCCATCAGAAGTACTGTTCAAGCAATGTTTGCAAACTTGCCTTGATTTTGTGCATCCATACATGGCACCTGTCACTACATAGGAAGCAGGTATGCACCTTTAAAGAACCAAGCACTTGTCTGTATCTGTAAAGCAGGAGAAAATTTTGCTTGGATTTCAGCTGCTGTTAACACATCACACTGGGTCAATGAGCTATGAGATACAAATGCCACAAGGTCCATAACATAGACACATTGATAAAATGAGATACACACTCTCACAATGCCTCCACTAATGAAATGTGCCATAAACCAACCTGATACTGAACAGAATTCAACTCCTCAAGTACCAGGCATATCCGGCAGATCACGTCCAGCCAAATCACAACTATGCTGATTAACACTCTCCACAACCATGCCTTATAATTTGTCCCCCAGTATATCTGAAGGTCTTTCATACATAAGGGAAAGAGGTGTAATGTATTGACCTGAAATTCCTGAATGTTTATAGTAATCATTTGTTACTGACAGTGGGCACTGGGCATTTCCTTAACATGTGTAGCAGCAAATCTTTCATCTTGGTTGTTGTAGGTCCATATACTTCAACATGCAATAAAAGAGTTGATTCATTCTTAAGTGTATTTTTCTCTACTTTGAATTCAACAGTTACATACTGAACAATGAAATAGTTTACAAAGACAATGAAAATTTATTCAGTTTTGCAGAAAATGTACTCTTGAATTTATGATTATGAAATTATTTATTTAAGTAAAATAAAGCATTTTTTACAATTTAGTTTCTTTAAAGTTGTCATTAAGTAAGTCATCTTGTTTCTGATAAGCTCAGAGTCATCTATTGGGAGTAAGTTCCTAGAAACACAGATTTATGCACTGTATATATGTTTTAACATATAGAGATAGCCAACAAACAATATGATGTTTTATAAAGTCATGATAAAATATTTATACCATTTGTAAAAAATGAAACTTTGCAAAATTTTGTTTGTTAATCAAGGCAATTAAAAAAATGTACACATTCAAACTGTGAAATCATAATATAAATTTTAGCAATTCAATAAGTGAATAAAAATTTAAATAAATGAAAAATAATATAATTGATCATAATTCATTTCATTTCTTTTAATTTAAGACAAATTCTATTTCCTGTTTTTTGCTGTCTCAATTTTACTTCTTAAAAATAGTCTACTCTGTTTAATATCTGTTGTATTATTTTTATATGTGTATTTAGATAACTTACTAAAAGATTATTAATTTGATTGGAAAATTTTGAAACTTTTGAATTTTTATATTTTTAGACATTCATTGTAAGACAGTCAAGTAAACCCAATACTATGGCTTTATCTGTAAGATTGCCAGAAAATAGAGGACCCTATGTAGAACATTATTTAATAGAAGCAATTGGAGATGGGAAATTACGATTAGAAGGATCTGATAATCATTTTCATGCTATTCCAATGTTGGTTGTTCATTATTATCAATGCTGGTAAGAATATAACATTTTATAAGATTTGACAAAGATAACTATAATAATTAATTTAATAATTGTTGAAAGTTTTTGAATTTTTATGAAATTAGTTTTTTTATTTAAAATATAAGTATAGTGGGTGATCGGTTAACGAACATAATCCATTCCAAGACTTTGTTCACTATCTGAATTGTTCATTAACCGATTATCAATTTACCATAGATTTTTATGGGAATTTGATTAATTCATTCTGGAGACCCCAAAAAATAAAATATATATATACACTTTCATTTATTTATATGTAATAATAAAAATACATATATACAATCTTGAATTTTTATTAGTCATGATTTTTCCATTTGTGGGGTTAAAGAATCTGTCTAATGTCGATTGCTTTTCTCTCTTCTTCAGGATTTTTAAGAAGTAATTAATAGCATTATAATTGTAGAGATCCGCAAGCATATTAATCTCAACTTGGTTTGGATACCATTCTAAGACCGTTTTTCTGACATCCTCCTACTTCTTCAAAAGGTGTTTAATAGCAGAATTGGCATTAATCCTCTTTTTCAAAAGAAAACATATCTTGCCGAGTTTTTTGGTGTTCTTCATTCAAGTTCTTGGCATTCTTCTGTCATCAGATCAGTTTCAGGTTCCATTATAAGCTCTTCAATGTTTTTTATTTCTCAGATGTGATTTTTGTTACTCCTTAATTTGCTTGAGTCTTCTTGATTATACTGTATCTTTCTTAGATAAGATTGAACTGTGGCCTACTGTAGACCTGTTCAAGCCATACTGCCCAGCAACATCAAACATCTGCCCACTCTCTACCTTTGCAATTATACTCTCACGTTTTGAAAATAAATACCCATGCAAAACTTAATGAGTGCTCTCCTGACAACCTCGCAAATACTATAAAAGAATTGTTTCTGTCAGAAAAATAAAAGGTTGGAATTACGAGGGAGCGTTTCAAAGTTCGAAGAAATACTATCCGAGCGGTATATACCAGATTGAGCGTCGAAGTCGATATCTCCCGTGCTCCAAAAAGTTTCGAATTGTTGCCTGAAGACCAATCAGTATCCATTATTTTACATCACTTCTTGTGTTTGTTCTGTGAGGTGTTCATTGTCCAAATATAAAAATCTTTCTCAAAAGTGTTCTTTAATCGATCACCCACTGTATTATCATTTTGTTTCTTTTCAGCAATTTAGAATTTTATTTCAAGAGTTTTTATGTTACATTTTCTGAAATTTTGGATTAATACAAACAATAACATTTTCTTAAAATATCAAGTTATATTCAAGACATGTATGCTGCAAAAAGAATGCTTTATATTGAAATGATTTATTTAATATTTAATTACGTGATTAAGAATTACTTTTGTAGTGAAAGCGTGAAAACATCTAAAATTCTGGAAAAATTTTAGATGCTTGATCTACACTGTTAGCAAAATTTTGTACAAATTCCAGTTAATAACAGCAAGCTGTATTTATACTATAAATTTCAGTAGCATACTAGTTCATGGATCATTTTCTGTTTAAAAAAGTAATAACAAAATAATATATATAAATGATGTATGATTTATTATAAAATATATGTTTTGCATCTTTCTTTTTATAATTTTTATTTTTAGTTCCTTTTATAATTTTTCTTTTACAAAAGTTTTAATGAGATTTATGAATGTTACAATATAAGTGTCAGAAAAATTTCTTGTGATTTTTACAAAATGTTTTCTTTTCTAAACTTTTAATCAAAATCACATCCTGAATAATTTAAATCATTATGATAATATAAATACCAACATTAATATATCAGTAAGTAATGTAGGAGAAAAATCAATATGAAATTTCAACATAGTGAATTTCTTAAAATGTTGATAAAAACAAATAAATGTGATACCACTTTCAATAATAAACATTATATATTAACAGTAATTACATAAAATATAGAATGGTTATTAGTATACATATATTTAACAATAAAATATTGTGTTTATTATAATGATAATAATAATAGTAATACAGTAGAGTCTCGAAAACTCGGCCTTATGTGGACCGAAGGATGGCCGAGTTTGTGAAAATGCTGGGTTATCGGGAATGGGGTTAAAAAAATAAGTATGAGTGTTTCCTCAGAAAATACTGTATTGTACTTGTATGTATTATTTACTTGAGAATACAACAGAGAATAAACTGCCCAAATATTCTTGAACAAAGGAAAAGTATGTCCTTTATGAAGGCATAGAGCCTTTACTACATGAAAATGAAAATTAATGAATGCACTGTGTACAGTAATTTACCTGATAAGACAGACCCCAGAAAAATACTTTGAAGCATAAAGCTTATATAATGAAAATTAATTAACTAAGGATTTTTTTGCCCTGCCAGGGTGTGGCCAAGTTATCCGAGCTGCCGGGTTATCGAGTGCCGAGTTTTCGAGACTCTACTGTAATAAATATTGTTATTACTATTACTACGTATATATTTATGCATTTACATATATAATAATTTTTAAAATAGTGACGAGTTACCAGTTCAGTTAACATTACCCTCTCCTCTTGCTCAAGCAATGTCTCGTCAAGAATTATCATCATTGGGATTATTAGGACAAGGTAATATATAATAATAAAAGAATAGTACTTTTTGAAATAATTTGAAAGTTAAATACAGACTGTTTTTCAGATTTTTGGCTTTCCAGCCTTGTTCAAAGTCCTACTGTTTCATTTGCTGGTCCTACTTCAGCTTTTCTTCCAGTTTCTTCGAATCATTCACTTCCAAGTCATTCTAGTGCACCACATTCTTCTTTTAGGCCTGTTCAAGGCAGGTCTCCAACCTCATCTTTTACTAATTCATTAATGAATTCTTCTCAGCCACAATGTTCAAGTTCTTCAGGGCCTCCTCCTCCAATTCCACAGGCTCCAAAACCACCACCAAGAAATGTTCCTCCTCCACCACCACCTCCACCCAGATCTTTCATTCCAATGAGAAGTTCAGGTTCTGCTACAAGAATGTCATCAATGGATATGCATTCAGTGACAGTGGCATCTAATGGAACTACATCTGTCATTCAAGAAGATACCAGTACTAATAAAGAAAATGCTACAAGGGTTTCTCCCCTTCATTCTGTGCAGCATAATACCAAATCTAATTTAGATACCAAAAGTGATCCTAAAATCAAACAAGTTGCTCATTATAAACAGTCTAACATTGTAGAGTCAAAACAATCATATTATCGTAGTAGTTTAGCAGATAAGATTAGTGATTATGAAGATATTTGGGGGTCTCCAATCCCTAGTGATAAAGATCGAAAATCAGATTTTACAACTTTTAAATCATCAGAAACTAATAGTAACAGTCGCCAAATACACCGTCCTAAGAGAGAAAGTGCTGCAATCAAACTTTTGCAACTGAAACTGCAACAAATGGTTAATGAAGAAACACAGACTGATTTAGAAGATGAAGATGATTATAACGATTCCAATATACAGTTATATTCATCTGATAAAAGTGATATTAGTGAACCTTGCACAAGTCATGGTTCAAAGACTGGAAATGTATCTTGGCTTAAACAAGGAAACAATTCTGATTCAATTATTGATTTTCCCTCAGAAGCACAATTTACTAGTCCATTTTATGCAGAACCTGTGGATTCTATAAAATATCCATTTGAAAACGAATTTTCTCATGATAGGCTACTTAAAGACACAAATACCACAGGAAGGCGACTTTTAAATCATCGATTTTCAGATCCAAATATTCACTGGCCTCCTTCATCTTCAGGAGTAGGGGTATTACAAAGAAAAGACTCACCTAATACAAATTTATGTCCAGAAGAAAATGGAATAAGCTTGTCTTCCAGTTTAGAAAATTTGAAAGCCTTGCGTTCCACTCCATTACACAGGCGGCACCAAAGTTTAAGTGTATCAGCTCATTGGTTACAGCAGTCTCAACTTGGATCTCCTAATGAAAATTCAAAAAGAGATGTTGAAACACAGGTAACACCTCAGGAAATTCAAAATAATTCAAAAAATGATAGAACTTTGTTGATGTCTTCATCAAAAAGTAGAGAACTTGAATCAACTTGGGCTGTTGATTCATCATGGGAATGGTTAGTAAATGATGACAGTAGTGAAGATGAACATTTTCCTTTAGATTCCCGCTTTCCCACAGATATTAAGAAAAAAAGTGACGATAATCAATCAACTGATGCAACTACTGTTGAAGAGTTGATTTCACCTGATCTCAGAGTACCTCAAACAAGATTATTAACTCAAAGTAATTTAATGAGAGTGTCTGAATATGATAATCTGGGAGGAAAAATGGAATCATCTCCAGTACATCATCAACAACAAATAAACGAAATAATGGATGATACTGCAACTGAATTTTCAGAGCCTTGGGATAGTCTTAGATGGGAACGGCTTTTACGACTTGTGATATCTGAAAAAGAAATAAATGAAGACATTGCATTGAAAGAACAACAAGAAAATAATAAAAATGTATTTTGTGAGACAAACAGCAGAAATGGAAAGCGGGTAAGTAGTTAGATAAATATGAAATATGATTAACATATATTTTCAAATCCATTAAAATTTACTTTTAGTAAACTTCTATTGCACTAATTATATATACAAGTTTTAAAGCTTTAGTTTTTTTCTTCTTATTACCAAAAGTATACAGTTAATTTGCTAATAAATAGTTCAATTCATAAAAATTTATAGAGAAATTTCATAAGTTAAGAATAAATATTTTCATGAAATAAAAATCTTTTACAATTAATAAAATTCAACAGTTATTCAAAACCGACATCAGAAATTTAAAACATTAAAATTGTTATATAGAATAATACAGTCGATTCCCCCTATAACACTGTTGATAATTCTGCTTTATATGAATTCCATGTTGTACAAGTCACTTAGATTTTACAAATACGTCAGCCGTTCACAGCCAGGCACACGTATTTGTAAAATCTAAGTGACTCGTACAACATGGAATTCATATAAAACAGAATTATCAACAGTTTTATAGGGGGGTTAACTGTAATTATAAATTTGGAGATATGGGATCTTAATTTTCAGTTACTGTATTTTGTCTGGCAGATAAAAAATTTCTTAATAGCACTGTTGCAAAGTTATATGTAATATGCAACTTTTTATTTTATTTTCATATCAGAAATTTTCTCTTAACAATTTTTGATGTTTTGAGTTTGTTTCAGGTGGTTTATAATTTTTTTAAAAAAATTCTGGCTCTAACTTTTATGAAAATTTTCATTTGTTTCAATGTTCTTTTAATCATTAAAAGTTGAAAAATATTGCTTTAATTACAAAGCTAGACAAGATATGTTGTAAATAACTAATATCTATTAATTTTTTGTGTTTTTTAATGTTGCATAATCAAAACTTACAGCAAGTACTAGTAGTAATGTTTTGAGTAAACAGATTTAATTTGAAAGTTCGTAAATAAAAGAGAAAGTAAGGTTAAAATATAAACTGTTTTTATATTTTTCTTAAATTTTATCAAATTAAATTTTTAATAAGGAAGTCAGTTTTCAAAAATTTAATAAGACAATTTATGTGCCTTCAAGCTCTTCTGGTACATTTTTTTAATTATAATAATTTATTAAAGGTGTTAATTTGCCATTGCCAAATGTAAGCAGAAGTATTCTTTAAAATTAATTAATTAAACATTCCCTCTCTCTTATAGAAATAAAACTTGTAACAAGTAGCTTTACTTTCTCAGACATTTTAAACAATAAAAAAGAAGAATTTAAATTTTATTTAAATAAAAATAATGTCTATGAGTCTATAGTTGCATTTGAATAATGTAATTTTAATAAGTTGAGGCTAGCACATTTCTATCAGTCTGATTTTTTTTCTCCCAGTATTTGTATAATATGGTTGTACCTAGCTTTTATATGTTAAAATTTTTTGTTGGTCAATTGTGCAATCAATATTTAAATACAATTTTTGAAATTGAACATAAATATTAATGTATGAAAATATTTTAATATGTTACTTCAATGTGATATCCCAATAACATGAGTTGTTCATTATATCAGGTAAATAAGTTTTGCTTATATATTAAGCCATGTTAAAAATAATAAAATAAAAATTTTAAACCTTTTATATCTTCTTTTGTATCTGCAGCAGTGATTCTCAGCAGTGTGCTGCAAATATTATGAACATAAATTTTAAAAATGAGAAGTAACCCATCTGTATAAAAATTTGTTATGTCTATGATCAACTGTTAGCTAGATTAGACCTTTAGAATAATAATTATTATTGTACACAACTATTTATAATTTAAAATATATTGTGGTTTTAATTTTGTATACAAAGTGCACTAGAAAAATTTTGCATGTTTTAAAGTGTGTCACAAACCAAAGTAGTTTGAGAATTACTAATCTACAGTACATTGTCTAGTGTTTAGTAGAAATAATTAGCCAACTATATAGAATCAAAATCTAGTATTGTATTTTATTAGATTTCTGGTAACTGTGTTAATTTAACAGATATTATAATGTACATGATTAAAAAAAATTTTTCATGACATAAATAACTCAATAAAAAATATTAAAATTTATGCAAGAAATTTAATGATATGTGAATTACATTTACATTATAGGATGATGCAGCAATAATGGCATTTGAAGATAGTGAAAATGCTTCAGTAATAAGTGCTATCAGTGGAAGTATAGATGATACTTCAATTTCCGAATATCCAACTATGACTGTTGATAAAGAACGTAGTAAAAGTTTTCAGGAACGACTTGAGCCCTTACTTGGTAAATTAAGCTAATAGTTTTATTTAAAATTATTTTTATTATTTGCCAAAACAACTTATTTTTATACAAATGATGTTTCTCACTGCACAGTTTAAAAAGTGGACAACTATTTGTATTTTAAATTATTGTACAACTAAACTAGTGGACAACTATTGTATTTTAAATTTAAATGTACTGTTAGTGTACAGGATTGTAATAGAATTAAATGATGTTATATAGTCACGGTAGCATGATTGCAGTTCTTGAGCTGCATGAGGCTTTTCTATATCTTTACTGCAGTTCCCATATACTTACACAATTATTTAATAAACTAGTTAACTTAAATAACTTTATTTTTAGTTTTATTTATGTATAAAATTTGTTAAAGCCTATTTCATACACTTAGAATATAATGAAAGTTTTTCAGTTAGGTTGATGTTATATCAAAATTTTAGATTAATATTATTTTGAAAAGAGTTGAATGAGTTAAATTTTGTAAATTAGAATAAAATATATTCAAAGATTAATCTGAATAATATCTTGTAATTTTTTTGTTAACAGTATCATTTTATTTGCTAATAGAGACTGCTATAAACATCTTTACAAGAAGCAAAAATTGCAGAAACAGTGTTAGATGAAGTTAACAAAAGAAAAAGTTTAAATAGAATCTTTGAAATATTTAAATTTGAATATATTAATTGAGTGATTACATTGTTAATTCTTAATTATAATGTTATCTTTGAATTAATTTATTGTTTGCTGTAATATAAATATTATGACATATTATTATGAAAACATAAAATGTATGTTTTCATGATTCTTCATAATAATATAATGTTGTTTTTTAGAAGTCAAACAACTTCATTGTTGGATTACACATTTTTTGGCATTGTTCTACTGCATCTTCAAATCTAAATATAGAGTTAGAATGATGGTAAAATTTTAAAGAATACAGAGTTTTGAACAAGCAATAAAAAAGAAAGCATGTTTTGAAACAATTTTAAATATATATTGAATATATTAATAAAAATAAAATAAAATAATCAGAAAAATATAAGGATTATAAAATAATAAGCTTGTTCAAATAAGGTCAACACTCTATTATAACATTATAACATTAACTTGCTAAAAATATAATAAGTAATAACTTTACCTTCATTATAATTTTTGTATTTGGATCTGAAGATGCAGTAAAACAATGCCAAAAATGTTTAGTCCGGCAATAAAATTATTTGACTTACCAAAAATGCAAACAAATTTTATAGTATTTTTCATATTTGTTTATGAAATTACATACATGTAAATATTGCTGCATTTAAATTATGAGGAACATTTAAAATCTTTGAAATTAAACATAATTATAAAAATTATTTGAACAAAACAGATAATGTAAATATCTCCTTGCTCATTATATTATAATTAAAAAATTTAATTCAAATTAAATTGTTTTTAACTTTGAATATTTAATTTTTATAATTTCATATTTTTAGCTGCCCAAAGAGTTGTTGCTCTGAGGAATAAAAACACCAGAGTAGGAGATAATATCAGACAGTATATATTTAGGTAAGAAGTTTTAATTACTAGTGTAACAAGATAGTTTAATTATATTTTATTGGAAAATTATTCTAAATGCTTTGTAATATTAAAAGTCATTTTTTTCACAATAAAATTAACAGGGTGTCTAGCAAAATTGGATTTTAAATTTTCTTGACTTTCCTATATTTTTCAGAATATGCAATGAAAAATTACAGGTAGTTTCCAAAAATTAAAAACTTATCAAAATCTTGATTTGCAATATGAAATGTTTGTAAAATAATGTAAATTGTAGTTACACTCTAAATTATGATGATCTTATACTTAAGACAGCCAAAACTCATACATTAAAAATATTTCTGAATTTCAGCAATTATTTGTTCTTGTTAATTATTGTGTGGTGCAACAATTATAACACTGTTTGCACTCACTCCTCTTCCTTAGAGAATATGTAATATTACTCTTCACTATTTAAAAAATTACTAAGGCCCACATGCTTTTAACTGGCTACATCCATAATATGAGAACACTAGTATTTTTTTCTATCATTATTTTTTATCATAAACTCATTATTTATTACAAACATATAATAAAATATAATTGATAATTGTGCAAATATTTCAGTTTCAACATACTTGAAATTGATTTAAAAATAAGAGCATTTTAGAATTAATTCTGCAAGTCAGAAGTGAAATGTTTTCAGGAAAATCATCATATTTTCAAAAAATATTAAACATTACTTTGAATTTTAAAATTTAGATAGCATCTCTGCATTGTTTCCATATTACACTATTGCAATAATTTGATTATAATAACCAATTGAAATATATGTACAGATGTTGTATTATATAAACTTATCAATAATCTATATAATTCTATTCTTAAATCCATTATACATGGTGATTGTAACTAAAGAGTAGATGTTTAAAATTCTCTGTAGAAAGAATTATTGGAAATCTCAACTAAAGTTGGTATGCGGTATTAATTTGTGTAAACATTTTAAGGAGTTAAGAAACAGAATTCAATAATTTTATTTTAATTACAGATGTGGAATTATTATGACATAATTATTAGCATAACATACAAATAATCTCTGACTGTAAAGGATAAAGACAGCATAGCAAAAATTGTTACAAAAATATGAGCTTTGTTACATGTTTTAGAGAATATGTTCAAAATGACTGCCTTCAGCAACAATACAAAGATGTAAACAGGCAAGCATGATGTTATGAATGACGTTAGCATTCCTGGTGTCATTGTTTCATAGGCCTTTGTATGCATCTCTCCAGTTTGCCAACATCATGCAGTACTGTTGGATACACATCATACACAAATGCTTTCAGGGCCACTTGAAAAAATCTAGAAGTGTTGAATTTGAGAAACATGACAACTGTGGAAAAGGCCTGTATCCAGCAGTTGCCAAGTCACTCTGTGAGCCATTGATGCCTATCTGGGAATGAATTGGCACACGTTTTGTTGATGTTGCATTCAAATCAAATAGGGTTGCATTCAAAAATTTAAAACATTTCAGAATGTATATAGTAAAAATGTTAGTACATTTAAATTGTATATACAGTCAACCCCCCTATAACACGGTAGATATGTTCCTCTTTTTATGAATCCAGCTTCTAGGAGTCCAGCCAATCACAGCCCGGCACATATGCAATTTACAGACTACGATTGTTTGAAAGGTTTCTTCCATAAAATTAATCGATTCTAGACTAATTCGACTCAACATTTCCAAAATATGTAATTATTATTATTAATTTGCTGAATTTATTAATTGACATAATATCAAAGTTTACAGGACAATAACATTATTCTTCGTACAGTGTACACATACATAATATCCCCTAATGGGGATCAGCCTTTCCCCGCACCGCTTTCGCATAACGGGGGATTTTGGGAATAATCCATATAAACTATGCTATAAACAAAAAATTGTAGGATTACTTATCGAGTGTGCACCATTAGACTACGCCATTGCTTAAGCTTGTTTTCGTTGTGGAGATTGTCATCAAATGGCACTCGCGTGCTTCCAATAAATTATTTTTTTGCGAAAAATTCGCTGAACTTTAGAGACATCATTAATATAAATATAATTTTTATGGACGTTAAATAATAAATGGTTTTTGATAGGTCCACCGCTCGTTTAAACTCAACGGTTAGTGCAATCCTGTCACGACACGAGTTGGCAATGATGTTTTACCAAATTATTTTTTTTAGCATGTTTTTATGAATACTGTTGCAATTTTTTAGCCATGATATAGGAATCCGAACTATATGAACCCGTGTTATAGGGGGATCGACTGTACATAAGTTTAATTTAATAGCAAGTCATCAAGCCATTTGCTTAATTAATTAACATCATATTAGGATGTTCAAATATAGGTCATTATTCAGGGTGCTGTTGATGAATTTGGGACCAAGCTGTTCCCAAATTCCACACAGGTTTTTTTTACGTATGTGGAGCATACACTGTCCAGTGATGCAATTGTGAAAATTATACATTCTATTCTGGAAAAATAGTACCTCATTAGTCCATAAAATGTGCTTAAGGAGTTATGGTTTTTCATGCTGTAAACTTAACATCATATTGCACCACTAAAATAGCTATGTAGCCTTCTTTGCAAATTGAGCTGGTTGCAGGTAGCAGTGAAATGGATTCATGTCATGGTGATATAATAACCAGTGTATTTGTCTGCTGCAGTCCATAACTTAACCTAACCTAATCAATATCTTGCCTTTTAGTGCTCTCAGAACAGAAAAGGGCCTAAAACTACAAGAAAAAAACCTAATCAATGCTGGAAAAATCTTTTGCTCCTGGATAGATGTTTAAGTAGTGTAGTGTATAGTGGTCTAATTATTTTACATTGAAAGTACTGAAGCTTTTGGATCTTTATAAAATAGAACTTTTATGAACACTATTCTTGCTACTTGAAATGTTTGATCTTTCATTTATAATTGCATTATTTATATTTATAATAAATGTTTTTGACAGTTAATCTTCAAAACAAAATATTTACAAATAATCTAATCCTAAAAATATTTATTAAAAACAAGGAAACAAGAAAATTTTGATGTAATGTACATTTAAAATTTTAAACATTAAAATGTTTAAAATTTTAAATGTACATTACATCAAAATTTTAAATTTCAACTGAATTATCAATATAACAATATTATATATTTCATTACATTAATCCTTTATGTATGATAACTTTTTGTGTAATTTTGTTTTTTAGCATTTATTTGTAGAAGATAAAAATAAGTTAATTAATTAATTTGATGCCTTTTTAATCATTTGCATATTAATTTTCATATCAAACTTGTTATAAAAGTCTAGTTATTCTCATTACCAATCATTTCATGATCTATATTTTAAACATGAGATAATGGATTTTCGTATTTTATTATATTTTGTTTAATTAATTTTTTAATTAAATTATAATTTAGTAAAAAAAAGTCCTAAGATCAGATATCATCCTAGATATTTCAGATATATAAATATATACTTGATTAATTAAGACATGTTTTATTCTTATAAAAAAATTATGTTAAAATGTGTATTCTAATATGTGAATTTCAGAGTATTTCATTCTAAAAAGATGAATTCTGTTTTTAAATATGTAACTGTTTTTGATTGTTTTAATTAGACAGAATTTGCATATTCTTGCTAATCCAGCTCTTAATAATCAATCTTCTCAATTACTCTGCGTACTTCCTAGTATGATTCCCTATGCACTTCTGTTTCCATGAAAATGTTAGTCATGTCACACTTCCTGTTTACTTGGATTTCATTTCTGTGTAAAGTATTGCATGTCAATTTGCTACACTATTTTCCCACCCATATCTAAAAAGAATTAGTACTGAAGGTGCAGGTCACCACATCACATCATTAGACAGGTCTATATATTCAGTAATCTGGTGCTTCTTTTTGTAAGGAATAGCAAAAGTCAGGCATATTTGTGTGTTGGAGAATTTTTTTGTCTCTACAAATAGTGGCAAACTCTGTAGAATTTTTTTTTTTTTTTTTTTGCAGCAGGACTACATATATTCTATGTATACAAAGGATGGCATATATTAAGATCCAAAATAGCTCATGTTTGTTATTTCTATTTTTTATTATTTTCTATTTCAAATATTTTAATTGATCTTAGGAATGAAGTAATGGCATCAAATTTAGTTTAATGAATTTAAACTAGTTTATGTAAATTAACTAATTGTGAGTTGTTATCTAATAGTTTTTTGTAATTGATAGTTTATCACAGGGGTGGCCAACCTTCTGCATACAATGCGCCAATTTTCTGACAGACGAGTTCAGATGCGCCATATAAATCGAACACTTTTTATACAGTCTTACGTTCAATGTTAGGGGTTGATAAATAGAGATAAGAATATATCTGCTTCGCTTAGGAGAGAAAAGGGAGTAACTTAATCACGCAGTTGAATTAATTAATTTATGACAGTTTATTGAAGCACCAATTTACAATAGTCACCAATAATCTCCTGTATGAGAGGGTGATTGCTTGATGATGGTGCTATAGCTGCCAGAGTCTCGTTTGGTGAAGATTACTCTGCACCACAATTATTGGCACTGAAAATCAGCTTGGAATAACTTTAATCACAATAAATGTTTTCAACCATTTACACGCCTGTAAACTGATCGGAAATAAAGATCGCAAGACTCA
>NW_019385113.1:294846-302439 GCF_000671375.1 Centruroides sculpturatus | reverse complement strand
TCTTATATTTCGCAATTCGGCAAAATCTGTGCTAGGTCTTATTTTCTGCGGATGTCTTATTTTCGGGGAAACACGGTATAGCACAAACACTCGGAAAAGCAATGCTTAACTCGCGCATGCCTAACACCAACTAAAATTTGACACAAAATACCGTTACGTTCGTTATCCGAATTTTGTTAGTTATCCGAGACAAAATTTTTGCAAAATAAAAGTTCGTTAACCGATTTGGTCGTTAACCAGGACGTTTGTTAACCGGGGTTCCACTGTATGTTTTTTTTGTAATTGGTGGATATTTGTATCAAAGAAAATTGTTCTCAGAAGACAGAACATTCTAGAATATCCTTCTACTAAAGATATATGGAATACAGTGTATAGGCAGTCTGTTGTAATTAAGGATGCACCGATTAATCGGTAAATAATCGGTAATCGGCCGTATCGGCCACTTTGCCGATTAATCAGTATTGGCCAGTTTCCCAATTAATCAGTTTTTATAATCGGCCAATTTTGCATTTTGATATTTTTGTTAGAATGTTACGTATAATGCTAGTAATAAAAAATAATAAATTTCTGTTATATACCGTAGACTCCCTTATAACACAGTAGATATGTTCTGTGTTGTACGAGTCACTTAAATACATGAGTCAATCACAGCCCGGCATGGGTGCAGTTTAGGGACTACGGCTGTTTGAAAGGTTTCTTCCATAAAATTAATCGATTCTAGACTAATTTGACTCAACATTTCCAAAACACATAATTTTTTGGGAATAATTTATATAAATTATGCTATAAACAAAAAATTGTAGGATTACTTACCGAGTGTGCACCATTCGACGACGCCATTGCTTAAGCTTGTTTTCGTTGTGGAGCGGCTCATCGAACGTTGGGCGCATGTTTTCTAATAAGTTATTTTTCTATGAAAAATTTGCTAAACTTTGGAGACATCATTAATAAAAATATAATTTTTATGGCCATTGAATAATAAATGTTTTTTAGTAGGTTCAGTGCTTGTTTAAACTCAACGGTTTGTGCAATATTCGCTATTGGTCCAGATTTGACCAATCCTGTCTTGACACAAGTCGGCGATGATGTTTTACTGTGTTATACGAGTCTCTTTTAGCATGTTATACGAACACGATCGCAATTTTTTTTGCCATGTTATACAAATCCATGTTATATGAACCCGTGTTATAGGGGGGGTCTACTGTATTTATTATTTATTACATGACAAACTGAATATTGAAAAAAATTTTACAATTCAAATTATTCCTTTTATTGATACATATTATAAGATACAATATAAACTATTCAAAACGATATCTTTTATTTAAAGTTTAAACTTTAAAGATTTAAAACAAATAAACATTTAGTATNTAGACATAGTAGAGAGTTCTTCCATTACATGGGGTTAGTAGAGACCTTCACAAAACAGCTGTGCAAATGGCATCAGTTTGTAGGTTTACGTTTGAGCATAGTGTTGTGTTTCTCTTACTGTTATTTTGTTCCACCTGTGAAGTTCTAGGCATCGTTCAACATCTCAAAAAAATGAAAACATTGAAAAATTCCGCCAAAAAAGTGTTAAGACATCTGCGAGAGGATGTGCAAAGGAAACGCCCAGACCTTTAGTGATCAGGTGACTGGTTCCTTCATCACGACAATGGCATTACCAGGTGACTGGTTCCTTCATCACCCCGCATACATGGCATTACGAGTGACTTGTTATTTGGCTTCTCGGGGGTTGGCCTGTCGTTCTCCACCCTCCGTATTCACCAGACCTAGTCCCGTGCAACTTTCTTCAGTTTCCAAGAATGAAGAAAAATCTAAAAGGGAAGCATTTTGATGATGTGAAGGCAATAAAAACAGCTTCTCTAAGGGCACTGGACAATATGAAGGTTGAAGAGTTCCAGAGATGCTTCAAATGGGAGGAAAAAGACTTGACAAGTGCATCGCATCTAATGGAGAGTACTTTGAAGGTGACTGAAGGAACTTTGTAAAAAAGTTAATAAATAAAGTTTTTATACAAAAAATACAGTTATTTTTGGGTCCCTCCATGTATTGTTTAAGGTAAAAATAACACAATTTTATGTTCTAATAATAAAACATGAAAACAATAAATAAAATATGTAAATATTGTGTAATAAAATGAAAATTGCATTTATTGGTCACACTTTGTCAACTTTGGCATCTTAAGCATGGCTGCCAGTTTTGCCTTACATGTACTGTTTTCATGCTTGGTGATAAGTTTCTATTTCATCTTAATCATTGACATTACAATCTTCCTCTTGGGCTTTGTTGCTTCTACAGACTTCTCAGATGCCATGGTTAATAAGTAAAGATTATATTAGATTGAACAGAAAGTTTTTGCAGTTTTTTAACAGTTGTGAAATTTAACACATTATTGCCAATATTAGATTGTATTCTTTGTTTATAAGTTTATTTTAAACTTTTTACTTCACATTTTGTTGAATAAAATCAAGTTCAAAAATTTTAAAGTAAAACGCATATCAGGCATATTATGTTTTAAGTTTTGGAAAGGATATGGCAGTGTATAAACAATAAATAAATTTGTAATATGTATGGGGAAGATGCTCCCAAACTTTAAACATGTCAAATGTAATTTAAAAAATTGTAATTCGGGAAATTTTAAACTAAAGAATACAAAATATATGGGGGTACCCAAAAACTGAAAAAAGACAGAGAAAAATTGCAGGGAAAAAATGCTAAAAATTCACAAACATAATATATATAACTAAACACACTAAAACTAAAGTGAAAAAACATGAAACATATGAGCATAATGCAAGAGTGGTAGATGACTTAGGTACACAACAGATTACATTTATGCTTTGAGTGCATTTTTTCACTGCAAGTGCAATTCAAACTTAGAAGCATTGTTTGAACTCCAAAGTGAAAGTTTGCCAAATTCAGCATTTAAACTGTGAAGAATTCAAAGTACAAGGTACCACTGTATTTATAATCTAATGTATTTTGGAAATTAGCTAGAGATTTGTGTTCATATATAATTAAATATTGAACATTTTATTTTTAGTTAAATATACAAATGTACTGTTTGTTAAGAGTTTAAATTAAATTAACTTTACAATGGAAAATAAATATGAAACAAATAATGATGCTATCAGATTTTAAATTTTGTTATGCAAGTATATAGAAACTGCATTATTTAAAGAGTTTGAATGATTTTTAGCATGTTATATCTGTATAAACTGTAATACAGCCATGAGGCTCACATACAAAAAGTATAACAAAGCACATTTTTTTTATCTATTTTAGTTTGTGATAACAGTTACTGTTATCACAAACTAAAATATTGTTACTTTCAATATTTATCTAATGGAGAAAAATATCTCTGTAAATGGTTATTACACTGGTACTGATGTAAATGTGATACATGTTATTGGTGTCAAATACTATGCCAGACTGCTAAAGTCATTATCATTATCAACATTTTTGAAAGGTCATTTCATAATTATTTTTCTTATCATTATAAAATATAATTATGTATTATTTTATAATAATAATGGTTATTATTGTCTTATAATAATAATGGTTATAACAAACAAAAACAATTTGTTTTTGCTTAACCAATATAGTGTTTTTCATAAGTTACATGCCATAGGAGATTGTAAGCAATGCATCAGGGGCAAGTGTATAGTGAATTGGTTATATGATGCATCATTTCAGGTGTGCAATATCATCAAATGGAAATTAATTCACAAAATTCATATGCATGGTTAAATCACTTTCAACTAACATAGGTCCAGCAGCATAGTTCTCTAACGCACAACTACAGATGTTGTGAGGCTTTAATTTTTTTTAACACTTGATTTGCAGATTGTAGAAGGAACATGATACATTATCAGTTTTGTCATGTTATTTATAGTTTTATTTAAATAAAATTAAACACAACAATAATAAAAATCCAGTAATGCTTCATGTATTAAATAGAACAAGTTCAATCTTCATGACATACCTAGTTGTGAGTTAGAATTTTCAGCTGGGCTTATGTTAGTTGAAAGTGATTTAACTATACATCTGAATTTTGTGAATCAGCACTTTGTGTAACTATACATCAGTATTTTGTGAATCAATCCTTTCAATAGTATTGCAGACCTGAAATGATATATTGTCTACAATTACTTGGATGCTTTTCTCCACAATCTCGTATGGCACATGACTTATGTAAAACCTTGTATTTTTATCATAATTTCATGTTTATACTTTAGTACTGATACATAATATATGTTCAATTAATTCACAATAGAAGTCTTACTGTTTATTAATGAAGTCACTTATTTCAATATTCCAGTTGTTTGTAAAACCTTGATAATAAATTTTATCTGAATATTTTATATAAGCACCTTTAAAAGATTTGGCATGTTTTACTACATTTTCATTCCACTGATATTTGCAACAATTAATTAGTAGAAGTGTAAATATCTAAAATTCTAATGATCAATTCTAATTAATCATTAGAAGTGTAAATAAAATGTAATAACAAATTTCTGTTGAAAGATATATTAGCTGAAATCATGACATTGCTATCAGAACAAATTATTAAGTTCACAACACAAAATTTTAACATTAATTTTGTAATTGTTGTAGTTTGTTCACACAGGTTTCAATTCATATTTTACAAGTATGATAAGCATCTTTGATTTAAGAAGTAGAGAACAATTATTGTTAAATATATATCNATTTTCCATTATCCTTTGCATATTTCATTTTTTCAAAATACCTATGAATGAAAATATTATTGATATAACTTGTAACAAAAGTATTATGTTTATTTTATTGTCAATTTTAGAACTTTTATAAAAAAAATTTTTGTTTTTTTAAAAAGTGATTAATACTGAATTCAAGGTAGTAATTTTTACATATCATTAACTAACTAATGTAAACTGAAAGTTAAGGTTAAATAAGTAATATTTGCCAGAAAAAAGGAACATAAACTATATATAAAATTTGATTTGTAAAACTTTCTGAAGATACTGTTTTTTACACTTTTATTTTCAATGCTGACATTTTAAGAATTTTTAAATATTTTAATAAGGGATATAAAATAATGTGACAATGCCGAAGGGCTCCCTCTATGCTTCGGCACCACAGGACCGAAGGGTTGACATTGCATTGGTGAAGACTGCAATGACAAATTTATCAGGACTGACACCACTGTGTCTTCTGGATAGACCCAGAGACCGTTACATTTGCATTTACGCGCAAGCAGTCGCATCTGTGGGTGGTTGGACTCAGGATGGAGACCGCTTGAGGAAGTGCACCCAGCACAATTCTAACAGTAACAACATTCATTTATTAAACTAGTTCTACAAAAGGGTATTTACCTTAAAGCTTCTTCGCACGAACCGAGTTGGAGAGAGAGAGCTTACATAACATCGCGGGTCGTTATAAATACCTGAAGCACTGTACGGATTTCCAGATGGCTGTGGAGTTGTTGGGGAGCCTTGGGGATGTCTCTGTTGCTTTGGATGGCAGTTAAAGTCTATTGAAAGTTGAGATCAGTTAGTTCTTCATAGGTGTTCCTGGAGAAACACAGGATATTCATGAGGAGCGTGCAGCAACGAGCGATGATGATAAATCCTTTCGGCTGGCACGCATGGAATATTCTCGCAGACTCTCGATCCTCTCACTGTTCCTTGAGGTCTCCTCTTTATTTGCAAGTCAAGTTGTTGTTTTCCACCAATAGTGAATTTTTAGATGTAGTTCCCAGTGACACATTCTGAGTTCCCAGGGAAAGGAAACGACTCTGGGAAGAGAAATGCACTCATCCTCCGGTAATAAAATGGAAAAAGTTATTTTTCTTTTAGATTTAAATAAATTTCCTTTTCAAAACGAAAAATGAAATTTCTTTCAAAAAATTCCCAAATAAAATTGTGGGGTTTTCTTTGAAGTCCGACCTCTCACAGTAATCATCCATTATTTTGTTGTAGTTCCCAGTGACACATTCTGAGTTTCCTGGGAAAGGAAACGACTCCGGGAAGAGAATTATACTCATCCTCCGGTAATAAAATGGTAAAGGTTTTTTTTTCCTCTGAGTTTTAAATAAATTTCCTTTTCAAAATGAAAAATGAATTTTCTTTCAAAAAATTCCCAAATAAAATTGTGAGGTTTTTTTTGAAGTCCGACCTCTCACAGTAATCATCCATTAGCTTGTTTTTATACACTACAAATGACTATCATTCATTAAAGCTATTCATACAGGAACTCACAAAAAAAGAAATTGTAAAATTTTCCCAACAAACAAAGAAAGATGTTTTGTTTGTGAGGTAACTCATCTAAGAAGTAATATTAATGCTACAATATTTTTCTCATTGCTGGAGAGTCATTAAAACAACTTAAAAACACTGTTTTCAATATAGTCTCAGGAAAGAATCTTTTTACAAATAATAAAAACTGTAAGTGTAATCTATCTTGTTAATTATGACTACTTGTCATTTTTACACCTATTATTTTATAATAATTTATTATTTATATTTTATTTTTGTTGGGAAAAGCATATAAAATTACTTTGATACTTTATTTGTTCAATGTTTTATCTTAATTACAGGTAACATTAGTTAAACCTAGGCCATATAAAATGAGATACATTAAAATTAAAGAATGATTTTGTAGCTTAAAAGATTCTCTAACACAATTTTAAGAAGTCATTTTATATTCTTGCAAATAAGATATGGTGAAGTGGGATAAAATGAAGTTGTCAATTAGAATAAAAATAATTAAGTTATTATATACTTCTATGAAAATTCTGTTATTGTTTATAAAATTAAAAATATTACCATCTCCAATGCGATCATCTTCAGAAAGCTCCAAGTCTTCTTCAGGAGATTGGCATCTCTAAAACAATATATTTATTAATGAAATAGAACTAAGCCAAATTTAGTAAGAAAGAAATTGTATTAACACGTTCACAGCATTACGAGGCACATGTGACTCATATGAACGTGTCTAGTTAGGACTACAGACATACAGTAAACCCCCTATAACGCGAGTTCCTATAACGGAGATTCCTATAATGTGGTGAAAAAACTGTGACAGATTCCTATAATGTGGCGAAAAATTCCTATAAAGACGCTAAAAGGGACTCGTAAAACATCATCGCCAGCTCATGTCACGACAGGATTGGTCGAATCTGGACCAATAGTAGACGAGCAACCGAACTACTTACACACTACAGAGAGATTAGGCAAGTAAGTTGAGTTTACTATCGTCTGTACAGTATGTAAATTAGGTACTGTAAGTCTAATACAGCACTGTAATTTTATACATTTCTTGTGAAAGAAACATTTCTTATTCAACGGCCATAAAAATTATTTATATTGATGATGTCTCCAAAGGTCAACAAATTTTTTGCAGAAAAATAACTTATCAGAAATCGCGGCCGCCATTTGGTGCGCTACTCCGCGACGAAAACAAGCTTAAGCAATGGCGACGTCGAACGGTGCACACTCGATAAGTAGTCCAAAAAATTATACGTGTTATGGAAATGTTGAGTCGAATTAGTCTAGAATCGATTAATTTTATGGAAGAAAACCTTTCAAACAGCCGTAGTCCGTAAACTAT
>NW_019385113.1:285776-291930 GCF_000671375.1 Centruroides sculpturatus | reverse complement strand
AAAGTCAATTATTCGAAAGAATTCCAGTCGGCAAATTTAAATTTTCACCAGTGCTGCGGCACTGCAATCTTTGGCTATGTCTTCGGCTACTCAAATATTTTACGTTTTTGATACTAAATTAACTTCTGAAGTATAATTTTTTATTGTTTTTATATTTTTCAATATATTTATTTTGTTTGTACAAAATAAAAAAATAATTATTAACGATACAATAGTCTTCGTTAGGCTTAACATCGACAAAAATTCAACACGAAGCGACACGCAACGGAGAAAAATTTCAACATGGGATAGGTTAATATATTTTTTCGTACATAATCAATTATCCTAAATATCGATTTTCCGAACAACTCCAGTCCCCAATTGATTCGGATAAATGACGCTTTACTGTATGTTGAAAATCTTTTTTTTTTATTGAATTTTCTAATTTTTCTATTGTGGTATTAATGCCACTAAAGGAACTATTGCTCTTTGCTTTTGATAAGAATAATTTCAGAGTCTCTATTGTGGGAATTATTGAAGATGAGGTGGTTTCTCATTTGCTGGCTTCCACAGTAATTTCTTTGAATGGTTTTAAAAGTAGAACAATTTTTTCAATGAGAGACCACTGATATGGGCTTAATGTGGGAATTTTATTATCTATAGCATACATGACCAGGGCTTTCCAAATCTATAGCATTTCCAGGCTTTTGCTGTTCCAAGTTTCTTTGCAACATGTAGTATATAGAATTCCAGCGAGTAGGAACATCTTGAATTAATTTGTGTTTTTGCAAACCTAACTTGTCTTGCAAATCTTCCAATTTGCTTACAGCTATAGCAGAATGATTAAAATGTGTGACAATATTTCTATTAACTGTGATTATAGTTTTCACATCTTGTTGAGAAAATAAGCATTCATTTAGTGTCAGCTGCAGTGTATGAATGAAGCATGATAATGTCTCTAAGTTGCAATTCCTGATTCCAGCTATCATATTTGCTACAGAATCTCTCAGCACTAAGAATATCTTATCACTTGTAAACTTATACTGTTCAAGAACAATGTTTATCTGTTCACTGATTCATGTAGCTGTGTGGAAACTTTCAAAGGGAACAATTCACAAAACAACTCTTTCCTGCTGAAAATCATCCTTCAACCAGTGGTCTGTTACACTTATAAAAGGAGAATTATTTGTAGTTGCTGTCCAAATATCAGCAGTTAAAGAAATATATTTTGCAACATAAATAGCTTTCTGAATTTTTAACTGAGCTTTCTGAAATATATCAGGGATGATATTTTCAGAAAAATATTTTCTGCTTGGAATATTGTAATTAGGAATTATTTTTTTTTAGTAATCTTTGAAATCCTAAATCAGACACAACAGAATATGGCTGTATCATTTCTCCAATCAAATAATGAACTTCTTTGGATCGTTGATCATTTATATCCCACAATTTTTTCTTCTCTATTAATTGAGTTAAAGTAGTTTGTCTTTGGACATGAGTTTCCGTTGTTACTGATGAACACTCATCATCTTTGGTTTCAGAACTTTCTCTTTTCATCTTTCCAGTTTCTTTTAAAATGTTCATGATGACATTTTTTCAGATGATTTATCATGTTTGTGGTGGTAAAAGTTTTAGCATTTTTTCCACCTCACGATATAGATGCCTGGCACAAATTGCACTTGGAAAACTTTTTGTTTTTATCTTTCTTAAAAAATTTCCAAGCAATACTGGAAGCCATGAGGGGTTTGGATTTAAGTCGTCATCGGGAAATTTTATTTATCATAAGACACTCAAGCCGTGTATCTCCAGGGATCAACTGACATATGATTTGACTTTCATCATAAAATATATTGCATTTGCCTGAAATCTTGTCATATGATACCACACATTTAACGATTTTTTCGGTCTTCATACGTTGGATTCTAAATAAGGTTATGTTTTTTGAATGATTTCTTTTGCTTTATTTTATTTATTTACTGATTTTATGGTCCCCATCGTGTTGCGAAATGTTAAAACTGCAAATCCGGTTTGTTTGTTACCGCTAAATCAGTCCCCAGTGTTTACAAAGCTACAATTAAGTCTAACATGTGTACAACGTCTTTCGAGGACATTAGCTGAAACTAAATCTTAAATATTTGGAAATAATAAAAAATAAATAGCATGTATCACACCAGGAAGCCGACACTACAGCACATGTAAATTGACACTCCACTGTCATAATCACAACTTTGAACATAAACATATCGGGTTTTATTGTAGCTAGAATGACACGGTTTGTTTTATTAGACATAGAAATACTTCAGCTTTTTAAACAATGTCAAAGGTTCCATGCATCAACAATTAACTGTTGAGATTTATCTTAGAAACTTTCCCAAACAAAGGAAGAGATTGTTGATTTTGAGACGATATTTGACCATCTCTTAGTTACCTGATCTGAGGGTGATGAAAATACAAGACAGAGAAAAATGCGTTTTTTCCACGTTATAATTAACCCTATAATTAACTCCAGGATCTCACACTATTAACGCAAAAAATTATTAACACTAATTGCCAATAATGCATGGCCGATTAATCAGTAATTGGCCATTTTGCTTATCGGTGCATCCTTAGTTGTAATAGAAAGAGTGTATTTGAAATAATATGAAATACTTGACATTGTGAATTCTTTATCATTTTAACCATATGTAGCCAATATAATGCTTTTTCATCAAATACGGTGTTATGATGTAGACATATTTATCTCTGGAAAGTAAAGATTTTACCCCAAAACTATTTTGATTCTTGGGAGATGCATTAGATTCTGTGGCCTTGTCTTCTTGAAGAACTGCTGATATTATTATTTTGCTTCCAGAATCAGGATAAGCCTGTAGATTCTGCATCAGAGGAAAATTTAGACTTTGATGGAATACCATATAAAGTGTCAGGGGAACTAAAGTGTTAGATAGTGCTGTGGTTGATAGTGAGAGTGATAGTAAAGAACTTTTAGAATCTGCTGCCAAACAGAGACATAAATGGAGGAAATCTGAAGATTTTTCATTTACTGTAGATATTATGAAACGATATAAAGCAGGGCAAGAAAACATAAGAATTTGAGATACTTGAATTGTTTTTTACCCTTCAAATTATTAATGAACTAAGGGAGAAACATGCCTGTATGCAAATCGTGACAACAATAATCCAAACTTTGGGTTATCTGAACTAGAAATTAGGCAGTTTTTGGGGTTGTTGCTTGTTAGTGGATACCATTCCTTGCCCTCTGAAAATGACTACTGGTCAGCTGCTGAGGATCTTTCAGCTCCTATTTTTGGCAATATTATGAGCCAAGATTGTTTCACAGTATAAAAAGATATTTCCATATTGTTGACAATTAAAATGCAGGTCACTCAAAAGTCACCAAAATTCTCCTCTTTTATGAAATTTTGAATGCTCAGTTTCAACAATTTGGCATCTTCCATCAATATTTGAGTATTAATGAGGAAATAGTACCTTACCATCACCTTAGCACCATTCAGCTAAAATTTTTATTAGAAACAAACCTATAAAGTTTGGATTCAAAATTTGGATGTTATGTGGAGTTGACAGATATCCATCCATACAATATGTAAATTTATTGTGGAAAAAGCGACGATAAAAATACTCCATTGGGAAGTCAAGTAGCATGTAGTTTGTTGGATGCAGTGCATGTTCCAGATTCACATTTTGTTTTCTTTGACAATTTTTTCACTGATCTATTATAAAAAGTAGCCTAAATAACTAAAATTTGTTGTATAACATTTTTTTAGTTGTATNAAAATGGAAAAAGTTATTTTTCTTTTAGATTTAAATAAATTTCCTTTTCAAAACGAAAAATGAAATTTCTTTCAAAAAATTCCCAAATAAAATTGTGGGTTTTTCCCCTTTTCAAGTTCGATCTCTCACAATAAATTTTAAAAATTTCAGATTAGAATTTATTTAAGGTTATTTTGCTACTCTCTATACAAATGTACAAAATGTTAAATTGTGTTATTTGTAGTTGGGAAGAATTAAATAAAAAGACAGTAACAGTAATCCCTCCATTTATGGAAATAAATGATAGTTACATAAAAAGTGTTTTTGTTATCATTAACCCCTTACATAGATATACAGTACATTTTAAAAAACTTTAGTTAAAGCTCTCCTACCCATTAAGAGTAAAATACACACAACACTTAACACCTCAATACTACTTCCAGCAGTCAAAAGATTTTAATATTCTAACATTTTCGGCCGTCTTTTAGAGGCCCTCTTCAGGATGAAACATTAAAAAACAGTTAGTAAAATACTGTGTTCTGAGAATATGGAATTCATCCTAGAGATTTCAGATATATAAATATATACTTGATTAATTAAGACATGTTTTATTCTTATAAAAAAATTATGTTAAAATGTGTATTCTAATATGTGAATTTCAGAGTATTTCATTCTAAAAAGATGAATTCTGTTTTTAAATATGTAACTGTTTTTGATTGTTTTAATTAGACAGAATTTGCATATTCTTGCTAATCCAGCTCTTAATAATCAATCTTCTCAATTACTCTGCGTACTTCCTAGTATGATTCCCTATGCACTTNGGCCCTCTTCAGGATGAAACATTAAAAAACAGTTAGTAAAATACTGTGTTCTGAGAATATGGAATAGATCCCATTTTAGTCAACTTTCTATGGTTTCATTTACATAGTTTTCATTTCTGCATTGCTTTTGTGGAATTAATTATTCATAAATTAGAGGGATTACTAATTACTATCTAAGTTAGTCACTTCAAACAACATATATTCTTATTAATCATAACAACTTAAGATGATGAATATTTTTAAAAGATATTGAAATAATATAGAACAGTTAAATTATAATTTAATTGGAAATTAAAATTTAATCTTAAAATTTTTTTAATCAAATTGATTTAATATTTAGTAATGTATGATGATGATGATGAAAATAATAAAATATGGAATTTATGTTTAATCTGTTAAGAGAGTTAGATTTTTGATAAGAATTTGCTTAAGCAACAAAAATGACAAAATAATGTATTCAAAATAANTACTTGGATTTCATTTCTGTGTAAAGTATTGCATGTCAATTTGCTACACTATTTTCCCACCCATCTCTAAAAAGAATTAGTACTGAAGGTGCAGGTCACCACATCACATCATTAGACAGGTCTATATATTCAGTAATCTGGTGCTTCTTTTTGTAAGGAATAGCAAAAGTCAGGCATATTTGTGTGTTGGAGAATTTTTTTGTCTCTACAAATAGTGGCAAACTCTGTAGAATTTTTTTTTTTTTTTTTTTGCAGCAGGACTACATATATTCTATGTATACAAAGGATGACATATATTAAGATCCAAAATAGCTCATGTTTGTTATTTCTATTTTTTATTATTTTCTATTTCAAATATTTTAATTGATCTTAGGAATGAAGTAATGGCATCAAATTTAGTTTAATGAATTTAAACTAGTTTATGTAAATTAACTAATTGTGAGTTGTTATCTAATAGTTTTTTGTAATTGATAGTTTATCACAGGGGTGGCCAACCTTCTGCATACAATGCGCCAATTTTCTGACAGACGAGTTCAGATGCGCCATATAAATCGAACACTTTTTATACAGTCTTACGTTCAATGTTAGGGGTTGATAAATAGAGATAAGAATATATCTGCTTCGCTTAGGAGAGAAAAGGGAGTAACTTAATCACGCAGTTGAATTAATTAATTTATGACAGTTTATTGAAGCACCAATTTACAATAGTCACCAATAATCTCCTGTATGAGAGGGTGATTGCTTGATGATGGTGCTATAGCTGCCAGAGTCTCGTTTGGTGAAGATTACTCTGCACCACAATTATTGGCACTGAAAATCAGCTTGGAATAACTTTAATCACAATAAATGTTTTCAACCATTTACACGCCTGTAAACTGATCGGAAATAAAGATCGCAAGACTCACAATACATGCATACACTGTAATTTACTATGTGGAGAACATTCATTTTATTTGAAAAATAGACTGTAACGAATTGTGCAACAAATGAACTTGCCAAGACAGACTATAAAAAATTTATTTTTCTATATAATATTTTTAATCGCAAAAAAGCCAAATCTGGCAATTTTACTCAGATGTAACTGAAGCGCCACTTGTAATCGTCCAATGCGCCATGTTT